>NC_072491.1:32740000-32950000 GCF_027574615.1 Eptesicus fuscus | reverse complement strand
ATGGTCTCACCCGGACCCAGGGACGCTTGGCCTCTCCCAGACCCAGGGCCACTTGGGCTCACCCGGGCCTAGGTGCACGAGGCCTCACCCGGATCCAGGGACACATGGTCTCACCCGGACCCAGGGACGCTTGGCCTCTCCCAGACCCAGGGCCACTTGGGCTCACCCGGGCCTAGGTGCACGAGGCCTCACCCGGATCCAGGGACACATGGTCTCACCCGGACCCAGGGACGCTTGGCCTCTCCCAGACCCAGGGCCACTTGGGCTCACCCGGGCCTAGGTGCACGAGGCCTCATCCGGATCCAGGGACGCAAGGTCTCACCCGGACCCAGGGACGCTTGGCCTCTCCCAGACCCAGGGCCTCTTGGGCTCACCCGGGCCTAGGCGCACGAGGCCTCATCCGGATCCAGGGACGCATGGTCTCACCCGGACCCAGGGACGCTTGGCCTCTCCCAGACCCAGGGCCACTTGGGCTCACCCGGGCCTAGGCGCACGAGGCCTCATCCGGATCCAGGGACACATGGTCTCACCCGGACCCAGGGACGCTTGGCCTCTCCCAGACCCAGGGCCTCTTGGGCTCACCCGGGCCTAGGTGCACGAGGCCTCATCCGGATCCAGGGACGCATGGTCTCACCCGGACCCAGGGACGCTTGGCCTCTCCCCGACCCAGGGCCACTTGGGCTCACCCGGGCCTAGGTGCACGAGGCCTCGCCCGGATCCAGGGACACATGGTCTCACCCGTACCCAGGGACGCTTGGCCTCTCCCAGACCCAGGGCCACTTGGGCTCACCCGGGCCTAGGTGCACTAGGCATCACCCGGATCCAGGGACACATGGTCTCACCCGGACCCAGGGACGCTTGGCCTCTCCCAGACCCAGGGCCACTTGGACTCACCCGGGCCTAGGTGCACTAGGCCTCATCCGGATCCAGGGACGCATGGTCTCGCCCGGACCCAGGGACGCTTGGCCTCTCCCAGACCCAGGGGCACGTGGCCTCACCCGGGCCTAGGTGCACGAGGCCTCACCCAGATCCAGGGACACATGGTCTCACCCGCACCCAGGGACGCTTGGCCTCTCCCAGACCCAGGGCCACTTGGGCTCACCCGGGCCTAGGTGCACGCAGCCTCACCCGGATCCAGGGACACATGGTCTCGCCTGGACCCAGGGGTGTGTGGGCTCTCCCAGACCCAGGGGCGCTTGGCCTCGCCCGGGCATGGGGTCCAGTGTCATCCGGGTCCAGGGGCACTTGGCCTCACCCGGACCCGGAGTCCGGCCTCACCTGGACCCAGGGGCATGTGGCCTCACCTAGACCCAGGGACGTGAGGCCTCACTTATACCCAGAGGCGTGTGACCACACCCGAGTCCAGAGGCGCGCAACCCCGCCCGCACCCGGGTCTCAGCGGGGCCCCGTCTTCCCGATCCCAATTCCTGCCGGTCAATCCCCCCTCAGCAATTCCCCTGGCCATCCTTCCAGAGCTCCAGTATGGCTGCTGCAGAACTCGTCGGGCGGCGGCTCGGCGAAGTTCCGGTGCACCCGGTGCATGGCGGTGGGCCAGTCTGGCGTCGCTGCGTCGGCCCTTGGGTCTGCATCGGTGGCCGGTCGCCGAGCATGCGCACCTGGCCGCTTCCGGGGCGTTGAGATTCTTGACGGACTCAGAGGTCAGCAAGCGCGGAGTCTCCCACCCCATGTCTCATAGGGGCTCATCTGTCCGTGCTTGGCTGCCAGTGGAGCCGTCCCCTCAGCTGGAGACCGCCGGGGGAACTGCGCCGAGCACGTTCCAGGCCGCTGTTGTATCGCCTGAGCCATAGTTCTTTTGTGTCGCCTGAGCTGTAGTTCTTAAAGTGTGGTCTTTGGGTCACCGGCATCAGCATCATCCCACATACCCCTCTTTTATTCTAGTTGTAGAGCATCTACTCAGCCAGCCCTATGGTGGTCTTGGATGGTGTCTGCTCTGCTCTCTTGTCGTAGTCTCAAAGTTGTTGTGGTAGGCAACAATCAGGCTTCCGCCCTATGCCTCCATCTTGGTCCTCCTTTGTATAGTTAAGTCTTGATTGTTGTTGGTGTCACTGGGGGGGCTCTCTTTGTCTATAAAGGAAGAGTTGCTGTGCAGGAGACATGTTTATGGGCCGGGTCTTGGTGCAGCAAAGCTTTGGCGCTCACTGAATATTCCCGTTGAATGTGTCCCTTATGCACGTGGTTGAAATCTGGTGTCATCTCCCACAGACCACTAGATGCCCTCGTTTCTGGGTCTCCAATGGGGTGTAGATCAGCTACTGCCTTAGGCACTCAGCAAGGATTACAGCAAAAACTGTAGTTTCTTCCTCCTGTCTGAGTGGCCCTGGAGCAGTCCGACTAGAACAGCAGATCATCTGGTCCGCTGCCAGAGGGCAGGCCACCCACATGCATAAGCCGTTGCTTGGGGCGCAGGTGTGCCTGCAAGACTTGCGGGGCAGGTCTTCAAAACATGCGGGGCGGGTCCCAGGGCGGGGCGGGGTCTCAGGGCGCCAACAGGCCATGGTGCGGCGAGCCTCGATGGCTGTGAGTCTGGTCCTTCTGCCTTCCATGTATCTAAGTCCCCTCGTTCCGCACTCCAGCGCAGCAAACACTGATTGCTGGGCGCACCTCTGCAAGAGTCCCGCCTCTCCCCGCAGGCATCTGGGTCTCCCGGGGTTCGCCAGAAGATGGGTTTCAGGGTGATGGAGAGCTAATCTCCCTTAGGTTTGGAACAAAAGCCCCTTTCCCCCGCCACCAGCCAGACCCACGCACCTCCACACCTCATCCCCTCCGATTTCGCTGGGTGCGAGGCAACAGAACAGCCTTTAACCTCCGCCGCCATCTTTTTCAAACTTCTCAATTTGTACTTCTTAATCCCTTCATTTCAGTCAACTCTACTGAAGTCTAGCGCCGCCGGGAGGTGCAGGGAAAGGGCGCCCGGGCCTCCGTCCGGTGCGCGCGTCCCGCGGAACCAGGCGCGCGAGGGCTGCGCGGCTGGGACGGGCGCTGGGCGGCCGCCGAGCTCCAGGCACCGCCATCACCGTGTTCCGGACGTCGCCGCCGCGGCGTCCCCCCAATTTATACTTTTTAATCCCTTGAATTCAGTCAACTCTACTGAAGTCTAGCGCCGCCGGGAGGTGCACGGAAAGGGCGCCCGGGCCTCCGTCCGGTGCGCGGTGCACGCGTCCCGCGGAACCAGGCGCGCGAGGGCTGCGCGGCTGGGACGGGCGCTGGGCGGCCGCCGAGCTCCAGGCACCGCCATCACCGTGTTCCGGACGTCGCCGCCGCGGCGTCCCCCCCAATTTATACTTTTTAATCCCTTGAATTCAGTCAACTCTACTGAAGTCTAGTGCCGCCGGGAGGTGCACGGAGAGGGCGCCCGGGCCTCCGTCCGGTGTGCAGGGCGCGCGGCCCGCGGGACCAGGCGCGCGGGGGCTGCGTGGCGGGGACGGGTGCTGGGAGGCCGCCGGGCTCCGGGCGCCGCCGCTGCGGCGGCGTCCCCAGCGTCCCGGGCCGGGCGGCCTGCGGGGGCGGCGGAGTTGCGAAAGTGAGTGAGTTTCCCAGGGTTTCGCCCGGAATGGGGTTCAGTGCATTCGGAGCCGGTGCTCAGCGCACTCCGGAGCCTTTATCTCCTTCCTGCCAGTGAACTCCGGCCAGGTCATCAGCCGCCCCCTCCTCTCCGGTTCCATCCTCCCCGCAGGCGCGTGTGCTCGTGTCTCCGCCCGTTTCTCCATACCTCAGGCTTTTACGGCTTCCCCGACTGTCCCCGTGGCCTTCTCCTTCCCCCCAGCTGTGGGCATTTCAGTCCGCCAGCTCTCCTGTGGTTCTGGACGATGTCCGTTCTGACCTCTAGTTGTATTTTTGAAATTGTTGTGCCCGGCTGCAGGTTAGGTGTTTAACCTATGCCGCCATCTTGGTTTCCTCTCGGATGTGGGATTTTTAGCAGCGTGACAGTCACTGACCGAACACAGTCACATTCACAAGCTTTCTTAACAAGCAGAGGAGGAATCCGCAAGGCTTACGCCGATAAGGCTCGGTCAGTGGCACAGAATGCTGAATTCCTAAAGAGGAGGATAATTTTTAAATAGAAAATATATTTTTAGTTTAGAATAAAGTGTAGAGGTCATTTAATCCAGTGCTCGTTCTAGTCCTGGCCTACAATATTTTCTTTGAATATCAAGTCACAGGGAGCCATGTCCAGAAAGAAATGGTTCCAACACCAGACGGCTACAATTGTTGGGGCCTCCCACTTCCCATAAAATTAAAATTAGTCTCCTGGTAACTCTAGTCACCTCTTCTACTTTTGCTCATTGGAATCCATTCATACTTACATTCTTTCTCCCTCCCTCCCTCCTTCCCTCTCCTTCCCTCCCTTCCTTCCTTCTGGCTATTATTTAGTAAGTACTTACTATATACTACTATATATTGGCTTGGACACCTGAGACACAGCATTGAACAAGAGAGAAAGGCCTTTTCCTCATGGAGATAATATTTTAGTGGATAAGACAGACAGACAGACAGAAAGAAAGAAAGAAAGAAAGAAAGAAAGAAAGAAAGAAAGAAAGAAACAGAAAGGAAGGAAGGAAGGAAGGAAGGAAGGAAGGAAGGAAGGAAGAAAGAAAGAAAGAAAGAAAGAAAGAAAGAAAGAAAGAAAGAAAGAAAGAAAGAAAGAAGGCAAATGAACAAAAATGTCAACTAGTGCTAAGCACGACAGAGGAAACTGAACAGGCTAATGAGTCATGGGCACCTGGGAGGGGGGCTGCTCTCTGTAAGGGGCTGGGAAGGGCTCCTCTGAGCGCCTGAGAAGGTGACAGGTGAGCTGCAACCTGAATGCTTCTGGGATCTCACGGCATCTTTCCAGGCCTCTTTCCGCAGCCTCCCCCCATATCTGAAACCAGGTACCGTGACACACGTGTACACAGGCACACGCACACACACGTCTCCTTTCCTCTTAGTTAAACATCTGTATCCCTCAGTCATTTTTTTAACATCAACATCTGTTTATCAGTGTCGCTCTTAAAA
Source organism: Eptesicus fuscus (assembly GCF_027574615.1). Classification (NCBI taxonomy): domain Eukaryota; kingdom Metazoa; phylum Chordata; class Mammalia; order Chiroptera; family Vespertilionidae; genus Eptesicus; species Eptesicus fuscus. The sequence goes on along the minus strand of NC_072491.1, from coordinate 32,944,984 downwards.
TATAACGTTGGAAACTGGACAGCTCACTCTAGATTTGGTCTGACCCATACAGGGAGGAAGGATGGGCACATGAGCTGGCTCCCTTGTTCTGGAAAACACCCTTCTACTAACTGGGCTTTTGTTCTTCTAGAAATTGAGACGCCAAAGTTGCAATAGCCTTAACAACCCATATCTCACTTGTTCTGCCATTATTAAGCTCTCAGCCAACTAAAAACAGTAAGTTTATCACACATGCTTTTGCTAAACTTCATCATTATTATCCTATAATTTATTTGTTGTAGGTGGGGAGGGGTAATCAAGAGTAGGACCTGGGTCTCACCTTTTTTCTGTTGAAGCTATCTTGCCACCTGCTTTATATTTTCTTTTTTTTTTTTTTTTTACTGCAGTTATTATCACTCAGAATTATGGCTGTCCTTCCACAGGTCACTCGCAGATTTGATAAGCATGCCACCAACATTCAGATTCAAGTCATGATAAAACACCTCCCAGGCTGGGACAGGGAAGGAGTGTGGGCGTTCAAGCAGTTACTAATCCATCTAACAATATTGAGGGCCAGTCCACATAAAAGAGAAATATGCAGGGCACTCGCTGAAACCCAACTATGCCACCTCCATTCATTCATAACCCGATGAAAAAGAAAAACAAAGGTTAGTGTGACATGACATTCTTTCTTTGTTGTTAATCCTCACAACAGGACATTGTTTCCTTTGATTTTTTTTTTTTTTTTTATGAGAGAGTAGAAGGTTAGGTAAGGAAGGAGAGAGAGAGAAACTTTGATGTGAGAGAGAGACACATGGATTGGTTGCCTCCTGCACGCACCCCAACCAGAGCCGGGGATCAAACCTGCAACCCAGGTACATGCCTGTGACCCTTCGGTGCATGAGCCAGTGCTCCAACCACTGAGCAACACCGGCCAGGGCTATGACATGACATTCTTATTGAACCAGTGCTGAGTCCTAGTGATCACTGCTCCTGACCTTGAGCACTCAAAAACTCCCCTCTTGAAGCTAGGGTTTAAATATGTATTTTAAATCCTGCCTAACCTATATGTAGGCTCAACAGGGAAGGGAACATTGTTCTGTTCTCTGTCTTCTGTAAATTTCAACGTTACTATTTGTCCCCTGGGTCATGCTCCAGGAGCCTCAAGTTTCAGACAGGGCTGCCGCAGCTGAGTTTGTAAGTTTTTTATACATATAATGAAGTTTCATATACATGTTTCTCCCAAGATACAATTCATTTGGCCTAAGACTTAAAAACCTAAAAACTATAATAGGCTCACCCTTACAATCAATGATCTAATGTTGAGTCCCTTTTATAGAAGTCAGTCCTACCATTTCCAATAAGATTCTCATTCCTGAAAAAAACACACAAAAAAACAGGAATTGAGCATTTCTCATTTCTGCTTGCCATGTGTTTTCTTTGTGGTTGCTGTTGTTGTTGATCATCCCTTTTATTTGAGGACACAGAGAAGTTTCCAGAAGGTAGAGCAGAAAGTGGCAAGAAAGGGAGCGCATATAAGAAACAAATGAGATTTTATACCTATCTTTTTTGGATATTTTGAAAATTAAATGTCTACATTCATATGTGCCAAATCTAAATATGCCCTCTTTTGAATGCTGTGATTTTCAAAGTGGATTTATATACCACTAAGGTTTTAGGGTAAGTCTCCGCTTGTCTCAATGCGTCCGCTCTTCCGGGTGAGGTTCTTTGACTTAAGAAGGAGGGGAAGGAGGAGGGGAAGCAGAAAGGGAGACTGGTACTTATTTCTGCTGCCAATGTTTCATAGACATGATTTTACTTTACCTACATTTTTGTGTCCAAGATGAGACAACTATTATTATTACTCCCGTTTTACACTGAGAAAAATGGGAGCTCAGAGGAGTTCACGTAAGTGAAAAGCCAGTTTCGTCCAATCACAAATCTCTGTTCTTTTCCCCACCGCTGTCCTAACAAGGAGAGAGGAGCCTGATTCATGGATGCCCCACTACTCTGTGACTCACTGCCAACACGGTTCACACAGCAGGAATATAGTCAAGATATTTTCATTCAAATAAAAAATACATATTCCTAAATATGCTTTGGGTTCTTGGGCTATGTACAAACATTTCCTGTGCCTGTACCAGGTAGGAACTGAATTCAACTGGCCAAACACACTGAGTGGCCAGATTATTATGATCTCTGAATGCATAATAATCTGGTCACTCAGCGTATATATATTAGAGGCCAGGTGCATGAATTCGTGCATGGGTGGGGTCTGGCCAGCCTGGCCAGGGGGAGGGGACATGGGCGGTTGGTCGGCCTGCCTGCTGGTCAAACTCCTGGTCGAGGGGACAATTTGCATATTAGCCTTTTATTATATAGGATATACACTGAGTGGCCAGATTATTATGCGTTCAGAGATGATAATAATCTGGCCACTCAGTGTATATCCCCTCTAACGGACAGAGGCAATACTTCGCTGCAAATCCAAATCACTTACCAGGAAGCACGTCATGGCCTTCATGATTACCAAAAAAGAGACGCGAATGTGGGGGAAATGGGGGTTTGAGGGTAATCATCCAGAGGAAGAATCAATATTATCTGTAAAGAAATAAAACACAATGGGGAACAGCAAAGATTTCCTTCTTGTAGCAGCAAAGAGTGTTTGCCCAAGGACATAACTGTTGTTTAATCTGGCTGAGGGGAGAGGACCTCACAGGATTTTACCAGTTCCTCTGCCTGGGCTTACTCTTCTCTTCTTGTCTCTATAATGTGCCCTTTTTAAAAATGTTGATTGACTTCAGAGAGGAAGGGAGAGGGAGAGAGCGATAGAAACATCAGTGATGACAGAGCATCCATGATTGGCTGCCTCTTGAACGCCCCACAACCCGGGCATTTGCCCTGACCGGGAATTGAATCGTGACCTCCTGGCTCATAGTTTGATGCTCAACCACTGAGCCATGCTGGCCAGGCTATACACACGTGCCCTTGAAAATTGATTTGATGTTGACAGCTTGCAGACCATGCTGGAGACACACCCCGCATGTACGGTAATACATATGTACAAAAGCATACGCTGAGGGCCGGAACATGGACTCAGCATGCACAGTGTGGACACAGAAAATGGAGACCAACAGGTCCCTCCCTTCTGGCCAAATAAGAAAAGACTCAGGGCCAATTTCAGCCTGGAGGGTGTGCGGGGAATCTGCTCCAGGGCAACCCCTGGCAGAGAAGAGGAAAGGCAGGTCAATACCAGATGATGAAGGACAAAGAAAACGCTAACCACTCCTCTCCCTGGGATCGACAGGATCAATATGCAAGGGACACCTGTGGCCGGTGGGAAGCTTCCCCTGCCCGCCTCCCCTGACCTCCCCAGCTTCCTCCATCGGCTGTGCTTGCCGCCTTCCCCCTGACCACAGCCTCGCTGGAAATGTGCCTGCATCCTTAGCATCCTAATCAATGCGGCCGCCTCCCTTCGCTCCAGCACGGTCCGGGGTCCCTGCTGGCTTCAGCCTCGGCTCTCCGCTGCCTCCTCCCGCTGCCAGGGGCGCCCCCACGGCAGTGCTCAGTGCTGGGGGACGGGGAGGGGAGGGGACAGGCGTGGAGGGGGGAAGGCAGTGGCAAACTCGAGCCACCTGGCTCAGGCCTTGAACAAAAACCACCTTTCAGCTGGGAGAAGGTGTCATCCACTGATAAAATGCTAAATGACAACTCATTTTCATTCTGCGGGACAGACTTGTTTAATATTTCATTCCTATCACCTGCTCATTTTCAGGCAGCCCGCACGGGGCACGGAGGGCTCCGGGGAAATGGCTTGAAAGGTTAGCGCCACCGGGAACAAGCGTGGGTCTGGCGGTTCCGCTTCCCCCAGCGGCGCCGCCGGGGCGCTGGGTTCTTCACGTCTCAATGCTGCCCTCTGCTGGGCGACGGCGCCCCTGGCACCGCCTGGGAAACGCGGCCCGAGCTCCCACGGTGCAGGTGGAAGGCGGGCGGGCACCTGGACACGCGTGGGAGGCGACAGCTAAGGAATGCGTCGTGGTTATCAAAGGGACACAACAGAGATTCACTGCCTCAGCGGGCGTCCGGACCTCACTAGACGGATGCTCAGCTTCGCTTTCCGCACCGCGGCCGCTCCCACCAATTCTCAAGCTGTCATTGCACAGAGGAGAAGCCATTGTGGCTGAGGACTTTCCTCCCTGAAAGAGATTTGTGGGACGAAGACATGTGGGAAGGGGAGAAGGTTCCCACCAGGGAAGAGCGGAACACCACCTGATGGTGCAGAGGCCAAAGGAGCATGGACCAGATTTCCAGGTTCAGGGGCCGGTGGTAAAGGGCACCTTGGCCCGCAGTCCTGACACTCAGCCCCTCCCTCCTCCCCTGGCTGCTCTCTGCCTTCTCAGCCCATCCTGGAACCATTCTCCCTGCGGTCACCCCAGGTTGACTCCTCTCCTCTCCCCCTCCTCTTCCAATCCCTCCTGGCCTCCCCTCCTCCAGCCAAAAATTGCTTCCAGCTAAAAATGGCCTTGCAATGTTTTAAATCATTCATAAAATAGACCAGGGTGTCTCTACACAAGCACGCACGGGAATACGTATGCACAGATGCATTCGTACCGGGCGTGGCTTGTGCTTAGAGGTATGTTACTGAAACGGTATGTGTCTGAGCACGAGAACAGGCATTAGTCCACTGTGTTGGTAAAAGGCAAGCTGGTAAATATTTTATTCTTTGGGAGCAAAGCAGTCTCTGTGTTAACTCTGCCATTCTATTGCCAGCGCAGCCACAGATGGCTCCCGAACAAACGAGTGTCACTATGTTCCCGTAAACCCTTCAGTACAAACACTGAAATCTGAATTTCATGTCATTTTAGTGTCATAAAAGTATTTTTTTTAATTTTTTAAACCATTAAAAAACAACAACAACGGTGGCCCCTTTCTGGCCCTCGGGTCATAGCCTGCCAACCCCTGCCCCAGAGTCGCAACTAGTGAGGCCAGACGCTCACACGGAGGGGCACTGAGGAAAGGGAAGGTTGGGGTGTCCCGCCTCATGCTGTCCTGGGCGTGCGCTTGCTGAGCAGAATGGCATGAACAACACTTTTCCAAGGAGCGTTTCCTTTCCCTGCACCTCTGTATCTCAGGATCGACTTGCCGACTGTGAGTCTGCATACATTAAATATGTTAATGCCATGTGGCTCCGCTCCATGCCCAGCTGCCTGCTGGACATCTGCCCCTGAACGTGTCACAAACACCTCCAATGCAGTGTCTAAAAATAAGCTCAACTGAACTCATTACATCTGCCTTTTTCTCTCCACCCCACCCCCCATACCCAACCACCTCAACCAAAAACAATGTCTACACACCTCACACTTCGGGTTAGCCCCACGATTCACTCCGTTACCCAATTCAGGACTCAGAGCCGTCCCTGTCCCCTTCTCTCCCTCGCATTCCGTGGCCAATCCTGAGATCCCGTTGTGTTCACCTACTGAGGGTATCACAGAAAGAAGTGCCCTTGAACCGCCCCAGGGCCAGTGCCTTAATCCCGACCTTCGTCACTCAGACTCTCCATCGAAGCAGCCTCCTACAACCGACCCTGCGAATTCCGACCTCACCCCTCCCCAGTCCTGCCAACATGTGCTGGCACAGTAATGCCCTCTGGCTCTCACTACGTTGCACCTTGGCCTAAAGCGTTTGCTTCATTAACAAGATGACATCCATGCTCCGTGTGGCATGAAAGGTCCCCAGGACCTGGCCCCTGCCAGACTGCCCAGATCCTGCTGCTGCCATCTCACCCTCTGGAACCAGCCATCAGACACTGCTGGTGCCCGCTGGATGGCTTAATTGGTGGAAGTATCATCCTGCACTCCAAAAAGGTTGGGGGTTTGATTCCTGGTCAGGGCACATACCTAGGTTGCAAGTTCGATTCCCAGTAGGGGCATGCATAGGGACAACCGATCAATGTTTCCCTCTCGCTATCTCTCCCTTCCTCTCTCTCTAAAAATCAATAAAAACATATCCTTGGGTGAGGAAAGAAGATAAAAAAGAAGAGGACAAGGAAGAGGAAGAGGAGGAAGAGGAAGAGGAGGACGAGGAGGAGGAGGAGGAGGACGAGGAGGAGGAGGAGGAAGCAGCTTGCCACCTCCAGAAACAGACATATGCTATTCTGTATGGTCATGCCTTTGTATATGCCACTTCTCCTCCCTGGGCTCCCATGGCCCCCGTCCACCTGTCTGACTTACACTCACTCTTCAAGCCCCAGCACGCAGGTCTTCTGGGGACTCTCCCTGGCCCTGCCCCCTGTGCAGAACTGTTGATCCTCCTTGATGCCCCCTCCACAATTTAATTCTGTCTCTCAAGGCATGTGTTTAACTCCACTGAATTGTTTGTACTCCGTCCAGCCTGCCTTCCCCCAGGCTGAGAGCTCCTGAGAGCCATCCCTCTTGGTGTCCCCAGGACCAAGCGCACTCCTGGCCCTCGGCTGATGTCTCAGACACTCGTAAACACTGTAACCTTGGGCTGACATCGCTGCCCCGCGCTGCAACAGAAGGACGCTGGTCCCTGCAAGACTCGGCGGCTGGCAGTTCCTAGTCCTCCACTTCAGAACCTCACTGCTTTTCCTGACACCCCCGTGCCCCTCGGGCCTTAGTGGCAAGAAGGCCTGTCCCAGGAGCAGCCCACCCCTCCAGCTGCCTCTCACGCCTGGCTAGACACAGCAGCAGGATTGTACATCAGCCCTGTGTGTGTGGGGGGGGGGGGCGGGGACCAAATGCCCCGTGTCACCCTGCGCTAATGACACACTGTGTGCACTCCAAGCCACCCCTCGGGTATCGTTTTACTTGTAGGAGTCAGGCCTCGCGTCCCAGCAGGGACACCGGAGCTCCCTGTCACTCAGCAGCTAAGCCAGCCCCACACCCCACTCTCAGGGCATCTGAGGCTTCGTGCTGGCTGAGCAGCCTCTGGCCCTGGGACAGCCCCAGATCAGTCCCGGAACCCTCGTTACTGAGTGCCCCAGGGGACAGGTGCTCCCCAGATAAATTCTGGCACGTCGTCCTGAGCTGGGCAGCAGGGAAGGGCAGGTGCCACGAGACGCGGATGTCTCCGACGGGAGGAAGGGCACGGACAAGGGTTCGCTCTTCTCCTGTGTGCAAACTGGGGCAACTGCTTCTTGGAGACAAGTATTTGCCAGGACCAAGGCCCGCCCCTGCAGCTGCCTCGGCACCCCCCTCACGTCCCGGGCCTGCGCTTTTCCAGCCTCCGGAGCCTCCGGAACACCTTTCCGGGCCAGGCCTGAGGAGGACGGCTCCTGAGTCCCTCTGGCTCCCTCTCCCAACACAGCCCCAACCCCAGGCCCTTTGCATCACCACCAGCAACGCCTCCTGTAGTTTCACCAACTACCAAGGACACATTCAATCTCCCCGTAAGTGAAAGCCAAAGAACCACAAGGTCATGAGGATGAACGCATGCTGACAGCTCTGGCTCGGGGTGTCTCCGCCAGGGCTGTTGGCATCCTGTGGGAGTATCATCCTTTTTTCGGTGAGAGTCCCCTACAGCAGGTCATTTGGGATTCATGGCCTCCACCGGTGACATGCCAGAGGCCCGCCCCATCCGGCCCCTGTGACAATCAAATTACCCTTCACACCCAAATGCCCCTGGGGGGTTAGGGGAAGAGGCCCTTGTTAAGAGCCACCTTCAGGAAATCCCCTAGCGGTGAGGTTTATGCCATTTCCAAAAACACCTGGCCATAGTCACTCCCATGCTTCCAGGCCAGGAACAAGTCTGGCCCATCGTGAGACGCCAGATCCCAGACGGGTGCTCTCACCTCGGTTCTCTTCCCCATTCATCCCCTGGTTTAGGGTCTTTCATAAGAAAAGAAGTCTGCATTGTAAGGAACACTCCCTTCACTCTGGCTCCGGGAGTAAAGAACAATCATACAATTGGCGTGGCCTCTGCAAACTTCTCCTGTGCGCTCGCTAATTTTCACCTGCAGAGCCGCTGCCCTGATTGGGCCCGCAGCTCCTGACACCTGGACTCTTGCACCTCCCCCAGCGGCTGTCCTACCAGACATCTCTTCCTGTCTTGAATCTTTCTCCCCACTGCTGCCAGCAGGAACTTCCTAAAATGTAAACATGCTCAGGTCCAAAGTCCCGGGGATCCAGTTGCACAGACCCTGGTTGTGATAACAGCCCCGCTCAGGGGTGCAGCTGGCAATAACCTCCCCAGGGATGACGTTGGGCCATCAGAGGGAAACATAGGGTTGTAGGTGCCATGGTGGGGTCCCTGGCCAGGGCTCAGGCACATGACCCCGGCACAGAACTTTCCCTGGGCAAGCAGGTGGGACACCCAGAGCCAACCTAGACATAGAAAAGAACCCGGGACGTTTAGGTCTAAAATGGGGCCTGAACCAAAATTCCTTCTAACCTTACGAATGTAGAATGGTTGGGATCTGAAGCATCTGGAATCGCAGGAACATCTTAGGCCTCTGCCCTTGGCCTTGATTTTGCAGAGAAAGGAAGAGGCCCAGAGTAAAGTCTAAGTGCCCCATGGCAACTACCCTCTGGCCTCTGAGAGAGTTCCAATGTTCCTTCCATCAGCTTCAGGGGGCCCGGGAACCCTGCAGCCTGCACATTTCACACACTTGACCTGGAGCCTCCTAAAGCTCTTGAGAATATGTTCTCCACCTCTGCCTTCTGTCCCCCGTTCAGGCAGCTATTTGAATGTGTAACTGCCTTTTGACTAAATGATATGTACAAATAAAACAAAATAAAGCAAAACAAATGCTATGCTAATTATATTTTAGAAACATATTTCCTCACCCAAGATGCCAAGTCATAATTCACTCTGTTGGCTTCTAATCTATTTGGCTTAAGAGCTCTTCTGATTGATGACAGATATGTGAACTAATTCATTATATATTCATTCATTCATTCTGTTACTCTTTATTAACGGTGCATAGAATGTGTGGCATGAATTGGGCCAATTGGATATGCACTGGGGTTCCATATTGTTCGTGAAATGTCACTGAAGATGTTGACCTGCAGAGGGACTTTTCAATGTATATCTGCTTCGTCACTCTTTAAATCCATTGATCAATCAGGATTGTTTTAAAAAAGGCATGTGTTTAGATTCAAATCCAAAGGCTCTAGTAGTATTGTCTTAGAGAGGTGTGGTATTTTTAAAATATGTCTGCAGCCCTAGCCGGTTTGGCTCAGTGGATCGAGTGTCCACCTGTAGACTGAAGGATCCCGGGTTCGATTCTGGTCAAGGGCACACGCACAGGTTGCCGGCTCGATCCCCAGTAGGGGGTATGCAGGAGGCAGCTGATCCATGATTCTCTCTCATCATGGATGTTTCTATCTCTCTCTCCCTCTCCCTTCCTCTCTCTGAAATCAATAGAAATTATATTTTAAAAAAGAAAAAAATGTCTGCAAATTATTTGACACTCCTGTCACTTAAAGGTGGCAGTCTCTGTCCCCTCCCCTTTACCTAGTTTAACCTTAGGGACTGGCTGACTGACAGAGTTAGGCATAAACGGCGTTGTGGAGCTACTAAGGCTGTGTCATGAAAGCAATGTTGACCCAGCTGAGTGTGGCTCAGTGGTTGAGTGTCCACCCAGGAACCAAGAGGTCACTGGTTCAATTCCCAGTCAGGGTATATGCTCAGGTTAGGGGCTCAATCAATCCCCAGGAGGGGACATGCAGGAGGCAGTCGATTGATTCTCTCTCATCATTGATGTTTCTCTCTCTCTCTCCCTCTCCTTTCTTCTCTGAAATCAATAAAAATATATATTGTTTTTAAAAAGCAATGTGGTTTCTACTTGGTTCTCTGGAACATTCACACTGAAGCCCTAAGTCTCCATGTAGCAGGGGACCGCCATTCTGTGAGGAACCTCGAGCTGGCTCGCCTGGAAAGGCCACATGAGAGTTCCAGAGACTATATGAGATGCCTGCACAGCCCGGGTTGCCCGGGCTCCCCTGTATCAGCTCCGGCTACTGCCTCTTTCAGATTTTTCCTAGATAGAACCCCCAGCTTGCTTACATTTTAAAAAGAGATATTTAAAGGAAGAAGCAATAACCATAGTTTTCTGACTCATAAATGTCCAAATCCCTGCATTGACCAGACACAGAAAACCAGCAGCATTTTTCCTCCACTTAATAGCTTATGTAGCAGGTGATTGAATCGATGTTCTCTAATCGCTACACAACTTAAATGGTCAGACTTTATTCATCCACAGGGAAAGTTTCCACTGTCTTCTTTTCTGAGACAAGTAAGCTGATAAATCACTGTTAAATTGGTTAACAGTCACCATGAGTTACTGTCTATACAGTTCCATTTAGCTACAAACACTTCCATCCTTCCGTGTGGCGTGTCTGTAGCCTACCTTGCAACAAATGAATCAGCTGAAGGTGAGCATTCTAATGAAACCTGATGGGGTTCAGAAATGGGATCTTCTTGGTGTAGAAATGGGATTTGCTGCACATTATCCTAGAAAAGGCTGGATAGTATCTAATGCAATAAAAAAGAAATCAGTCACTAAAGCACCAAGGACCCTAATAACAACATAGAAAAACTATGGCGGGGGTAGGGAGGTGGGGGGAGGAGAAGTGGAATTACCCTGTCTAAAGAGCAAGCAAAGAAACTACGGACAATATGAGTTGATCATCATTTCCTACAATGTCCTGGCACCAGGTCAACTCTTGTGATGGTAAGAAAATGGGTCACCTAAGTGGCTTGCTAGGAGAGGTATCAATTTAGCAACATGATTTCAGGGGTTGGGCTGGAGAGTGAAAGGAGGGTTCGTACTGCAAAAAAAAAGCAAAAGCATAGTCGTGTATCACTGAAGCTATGGAGGTGTGGCCTGACCGAAGCACTGTAACAGGTTGAGCAGTGCCAGGGAGAGACCAGAGGGCACAGGTGGAGGCCATGAGCTGCCCCAGCACTAACCTGCCTCTTTCTCCTCTGGATCCTGGATTTCATGCCACGTTACTTAACTCATCAAATCAGGGCATCTTATTGCAGGAACCAGGGACAACTAAGAAGATAGGACAATTGTTAGAGGGGAAAAAAAGATTATGGAGGAAGGAACCCTACATATGGAAAAAAACTTTTCACAAAAAGCACAGATGATAAAAATAAACGAAACAGACTCAACTCTGTGTCCAGGAATGAGTAAAACCTAACCCATGTGCCTGTAGAGCAGTGGTTCTCAACCTTTCTAATGCCGCAACCCTTGAATACAGTTTCCTCATGTTGTGGTGACCCCCAACCATAAAATTATTTTCATTGCTACTTCATAACTGTAATTTTGCTACTGTTATGAATCGTAATGTAAATATCTGTGTTTTCCGATGGTCTTAGGCGACCCTGCTAGCGACCCACAGGTTGAGAACCGCTGCTGTAGAGCCTAAGACCATCGGAAAACACAGATATTTACATTACGATTCATAACAGTAGCAAAATTACAGTTATGAAGTAGCAACGAAAATAATTTTATGGTTGGGGGGTCACCACAACATGAGGAACTGTATTAAAGGGTCGCGGCATTAGAAAGGTTGAGAACCACTGCTGTAGAGCAAGCGAGGCCTGATTCCTCAGAGCTTCTCCCTAGACTTCATATTAAACGCGTTGGGGTTTCTGGATCTTGCAATAATAAAGAACCCTGACTAATACCACTTATATGATTATTTCAATATTTATTTAATACTATCAGTCCCACTGGCACAAAACTGATATACTTTTGATTCCAGCTTTATTAAAATAATAAGGCATGTAGCCCTGACTGAGTAGCTCAGTTGGTTAGAGCATTGTCCCAATACACCAAGGTTGAGGGTTCAATCCCCCTGTCAGGGCACACACAAGAATCAACCAATGAATGCATAAATAAGTGGAACAACAGATCGATGTTTCTCTCTCTCCCCTTCCTCTCTCAAATCAATCAATCAATAGCAAAAAGGTATATGATAATTCTTGTTAAACATTGAGTACTTATCATGGGCCAGGCAACGTACGTGCACGTGAAGAGAAAGAGAGGAGTCAGACTGTGCCATGTCGCCAGGCAGCCCCGAAGGAAATACCTCCACAAAGTCCACAGTGGGTCTCTGAGGATAGCTTCACCTCAGGGGTTGACAGGTGATTCCCATTTCTCTTTGTACTTACCATTCAGTTCCTAATTTTGCACAAGAAACTATATTACTTGGGAGGGGAGGGGGGATCAAATGTCCTTGAAAAAGACTCTACTCCATTTATCAACCCAACAGGGCCATTTCTCACTAATTGTTGCTTTAATATTAATTAAGAGCATTTATATAATGTTGTGGAAAAATCAAACTAAAATATATTATCTGCCATGGTATTTCATTTTGTGTGTCTCGTGGCTGTGTCTTCCTATTAATCTCACCAGGATATTTGCATATCTCTTTTACAAATTCCCTCGCAGAAAACCTTCCTGTGTACTAAGTAGGAAACTGTCCTGACCCTGAAATGAAACAATGGCGTTCTTGAGATTGGAAAATCCCTTTGGACTGAGCTGAAACAATAGCTGAAAATGGGTTGCCTGTCTGTTTAGTTTAACTCCCTCAAGAATGGGAGTCCGTTTGCCCCTGTTCTGTGACCCACAGTTCTTTTCATCTTAAAGGGAGAAAAAAAAAAGTCACCAACGTCTTTTGAAGTCAGTTTGAACTAAGGGAGAAAAAGAAGTATCATCTGAAAGAGACAAACCAAAATGAGGAACTAAATTGATGTCATTTTTTTGTTGTTTTAGGTTTAGTTTTGAGTAACCCCTGATGAGTAAGACCTATCTCTGAGCCTGGCAGCCCCCTGCCATATCCTGTCCTCCCTCCAGCCCCCAGCCCCTCCCTGGACACTGTCCCAACTGTAGATGCAGCTGCCGCCCTCAGGGACCAAGGCAAATACTGAGTGTTTGCAGCCAATGCAAAGCAAGGGGAAGACGATGTAGCTAAAAGCAAGCCAGGGCTCTGGGGTTCTACTGCCTCAGGTAGACGCTTGAGGTCATTTTGAGCCCATCGGTGGCCTCCATTTCCTCCTCAAGTTAGAGATGATAACAATAGGAACTACCTGAGAGGTGAGTGGAGAAGAGATGAAGTGTTCCTACGGTGCCCAGCCAAGTGCCTCACACAGGATAGTTGGCCGTCAGCATTAGCCAGGACTCTCACAAACACTAGCGCTCTCCTCTCTCAATGTTCTCTGACGTCCCCACCTCCGCTTGGTCCCCAATAGAACAGACCCCCCACCCCCATCTTCACTTGGTGCAAAAGGCACTTACAAGCTTGTAGGGCACGCCTGGTCTTTGTGTGTCCCACGCCCAGCACCTGGTGGCATTCCATCATCTTCTAAGGAGTGAGTGCATGAATGCCTGGCTCTCTAACAAATGAAGAATTTCGGGCTCTGCAGTCATAAGCAGCTTCCAAAAGATGGCAAGCCGGTGAGGGCCAGGGCCTGGTGCTCTCACTAAAGGGCCTGAGAACACCAGGAATGTGCCACGGTTTAACGCTGGAGAAGATGGACAAGCTTAACTAGAAAGGGGACAAGATAAAGGGGCCGTTACAAGTAACACCTTTTGATCAAACATATGACAACAGCACGCTCCGTTTATGAGAAATGAAGGCCTTCGTCTGGACAGGCACCAACCAGCTTTAAAACAAAGCCATGCAACCCAGCCCAGGCACACAAGTGGTTACTCTGGAGACGATCCGTTCTATTCCAAGGAACAACCAGCGACTAAGCTTGGAGGCTCCTAGGACGTCCCTCGCATGTTTCCTCGGTCCTCCTCAGTCCTGTCCCTCGTCATGTATGTGCTGCTTTCGTTAGAAGCATTGCTTGAAAACTCGCTCGGCGGTTTTCCGTTGTGGAGCGTTGTTCTTTTGCACAGGTTTAGACGTGGAAGTAAGAGCCGCAGGGGAACGGCGATCCTGCTCGCTTTTAACCATATGGATTTTTTTTTCTTTTTAGTAAAGTTTCAGTAACTGTTTTAACCATTGATTCCCATCTTTTTTTTTTTTTTTTTTTTTTTTTAAGACAGATAAGTTTGTGCTTTGGAAGTAAAAGTATTCTTGTCTCTGAGCCTTTCTTGTGCAAGAACAGAACGTTCTTAAACCTCCTTAGGACCATCGGAAGTCCGCTCTCTCAGCTGTGTACGTGTTTGGTGCCTGAGGGAAGGAGAAGCCATGGCCTCTTCCCCGTTCCTCCTGCTCCACCTCCCTGTTGTCCGGGCTGGTGATCGGGCTGTGGTTCCTAAGCGGATGCTGAGCTGCAGTGTGAACGCACCACGTGAAGTCCGAGTGGAAGCCGGCCCTGGCCTGGCCGACAGAGCTGGGGTCACTCACCCCACTAGCCGTTCCTCGGGGCGTTTCATCCATGAACACGACTGATTTGAAGTTCGTAAAACTACAAGAGAATGACCTACTTTTTTTTTTTTTTTGGAGCAAAATTTCCTTTTATAAAATTTTTTTCCAAAACATTTCTGGTTCAAAAGTGGAAATTCGGGGGACAGTTTGAAATCTATTTAGTCCATATACTTTTTAGCGTGCTGGCATAAAACGTGTGTTGTAACAAAAGTCACAATAATTTTTACTCTAAACCAGGAAAGAAGGTGACCTAACCTCAGTACAAAGTTGTGGGCTGAATTTACATTCACATGCTTTAATGTTTTCTAGAAAGGGAGGTACAAACTACCAAAGTGTTCAAAGCACTAGATATCGCGTTTGTTTTGATTTGTTTATGGAAAGAAGACAAACACGTGAAAACTGAAGAAACGGTAAGCATCAACACCCAACACAGGAAGTTACGCTTCCCGTGCTTAATGTCGGCCCGGAGCCAAGCATCCTTTCTCAGCAAAGGAGCCGAGGCGGGAAAGGCCCGAGGCAGCTTCCGTCTCCGACGGTGTGTTTCAGGCTCCGGTGCTCACGTTTCATCCTTCGTGGCCTTTGGAAAATTCAAAAGACCTTCTTTACACTTTTACACGATCTTTCATTTAGTAGTTTGCTCGGTTTTGTGTTTCCTTAATCCAAGCCCAATGGCTTTCACATATTGTAGCAAATGGATGGATACGATTCAGTAAGGCCTGGCCGGTGTGGCTCAGTGATTGAGCGCCAACCTGTGAACCAGGAGGTCACAGCTTGATTCTGGTCCGGGCACATGCCTGGGTTGTGGGCTCAATCCCCAGTGTGGAATGTGCAGGAGGCAGCCGATCAATGATTCTCTCTCATCACTGGTGTTTCTCTCTCTCTCTCCCTCTCCTTTCCTCTCTGAAATCAATAAAAATTCATTAAAAAAAATAGGATTCAGTAAGAAGTAAGAAGAGGCAAAAGCCAAATTGGCTGACGTGACACAAGGTTGCCAAAAAAATTTTACCTGACAGAACTCCTAGCAAGCCCTATTCCTGGCCTGAGTTGCTGAGACCCTCTGAATTTTGCAACAATGGGGGGGATTCTGCTGTGGTAATGAAGTGCCCTGTTCCAGGCCACTCATTGCTCTCATCCAGGAGGTTTGCAGCAGCAGGTGCTCTGGACAGAACACCAACACCTTGGCCGTGGTCAGTCTTTCTCCTTACGAGGCTCTGCGCGCAGAAGCAGAGCAGCTTCAGGGTAACCCTGTCAGCTCACGTTCACGGGCCAGCTTTGTAAGTCCCGCCTGCCAGCGACAGACTGAACAGCGACAGCTACCGAGGGAGAAAGAGGCCCGAGGCTCTTCAGAGAAGAGATTCCCACCAAGTTCCGTGTTGTTTTTCCCTGTGGGAACTTCAGTGCCTCAATTCGTTCCGATTCTTTGCCTCCCACTGTGTTGTCCTACTCCTGTGTTTTGGTGTCTTTATTTTACTGGCTTTCTTATCTTCTGGAAGGCAGCCCTTCCCCTGTGAAGAGTTTGCACATACTCATGTCTCTCTTGCTTCCTCTGGGACTTTCAAGAATTTCTGTTTTGTGCTGCTTTAAACACGCGTGAGCCGCGCGTGCACATCGGCTGCGTTAAGGTCTGCGTGCGGGTGGGCGTGTTGCCGGGACCATCGGCCCTGCTGTTGCTGTGTACAGTTCGCTTTGACAGTCAGCAGAGAATCACCTTGAAATGCTCAGCCTCTCTCTTTGATTCATAGTATCGCTTCAAGTTTTGATTCTTCTGCAAAAACCTGGTGTACTGAGAGACCATTACAATGTCTAGATTATAGTTTTATTTTCCAGAACGTGTCCAGATCTGTGAGTGCCACCAGACACATGCTTCAGTGATTCTTCCTGGAACACGTACACACATGTGCGCATGCGTGCGCACACACACACATGCACATACACACACACACAGTAAATCTAATAATTGAATTAATAAATGCTGCTTTTTTCTACACCTTACTATTGCCAGACATGTTTTGCACATCGTATCTCACTTAGGCTCACAGTGATGGTGAAAAAGTAGCTATTATCAGCCCCATTTGACTAATAATTTAGAGTAATTCATCCAAAGTCATACAGGGTGACTATCAGAACTGCATTCTGAGCCCAGGGCTCTGTCCTGTTAGAGCCTGTGCCCTGAAACACGGGGTGGGGGTGGGGGTAGGGGGGTGGGGGGGGTGGGTGAGTGGGCTCCCAAAGCTGTCTGCTCGGGAAACATCATACAACCGTTTTAGTAACGTACTATGTGCAGCTTTTATGCACCCTCGATGGTTGGAAATGACAACCCAGAAAATTACATTTTGTTTCTAGGGGGGTGATGAGATTTTTCACGCCTTCCGGTGCTGTCTTATGCTAGCATGGAGACACAAGAAGCTTTCTGTTTTTATTGTTGTTGTTTTTTTAATATTGAGTTGCATATTCTATTCAGTGAGCTGAGGATTTTATTCACTTTCTTTTAACGTTTGTAAGAAATTTCCTATACCAAGAATGCTCTCAGACATTCTAGAATTCTTGGTAAATACTTGGTAAAAAAGAACTCTTGGTTTCATGGGCAAACCTTTTATTTATTTATTTATTTACATATATTTTTATTGATTTCAGAGAGGAAGGGAGAAGGAGAATCATTGACCGGCTGCCTCCTACATGCCCCCTATTAGGGATCGAGCCCACAACCTGGGCATGTGTCCTGACCAGGAATCGAACTGTGATCTCCTGGTTCATAGGTCGATGCTCGACCCACTAAGCCACACCAGCCAGGCTGGGCAAACCTTTTATAACTTCAAGATGATGTGTTAGGTGGTAGTTTCTTGCTCCAAAAATGTGTTTAGCATTAGCTTGTTGATCAACATTAAGTTTATCAATACAAAAAAAAAAAACAAAACTACTTGATCATTGATTTCCTTTTTCTTTTGCACTATTAACTGCTTGAGTGTTCCATTTAGCCATCTGGTCTTTCCTGCATCCTTTCTGTTAAAGCCACTACCTGTGAGTGTGTGTATAGGAGATCCTGTTCATTCAAAGTCAGAGGACGTCTGGGCAACTTGCATGAAGGATGCTTACTGAGTGCGTGTCAAGCTCTCTCTGCTCTTTATCTTTATTTCTCTGGGCTGGGTTGGTCCTACCAAAGGACTGTGTACTGGATCACAGGGAAGGTGAGTCTCTAGTGTGAGTAAAGCTGGGTGGACTCTCTGTTTTGCTGGTCAACCACCTGTTTGAGTGACCTGCATACTAAGAAGGGCTTTCCATTTCTAAATGATTGGGAAAAAAACACAAGAAGAAGACGTATTTCATGACATGTGAAAGTTACATGAAAGTCGGGTTCCATTATCCATCCATAAAGTTTGACTGGAATGCAGTCACAGCCGTTCATTTATGAATCGCCTGTGACCATTTTCAAAACCCAAGGACAGATGTGAGTAGTTTCTACAAGCCCACAAAGCCTACAATATTGCCTGCCTGGCCCTTTACAGAAAAAGCTGGCTGACGGCAGACATGGCTCTTTTAGACACCAGAGGCCTTCGTGTTGTGCGTGGCTTCTTTTTTCACTTACTTGCCACCTCTTGAAATGCTCAGTTTGGGATAGCTTACCTTTTTATGTGCTTAGGAATGAAAAGGTTTCACACATTAAACTATTACACAAATTATAGAATAAATGAACTTGGAGTTTGGGAAGGGATTTCAGAATTGTCTGCTGTCAAAATGTACCATATACTTTCTTGTCTTCTGAAACCACCTTTGCTGGGCATACCACAGCCTTCCCCACTGACAGGGGACTGTCACCAGGTGAGCGGGACCTGGTGGGCAGAGCTGGGCACCGACACAGGTGTCCTAACCAGAGGGGTCGCTTCCAGGTGATGATAAGCTAGCTGCATGGATGCTGACCCTGCAACTTGCTTTCTTCATAAACTTCCCGAAGCCAACTCGCCTTTTGGTCCTTTGCTTGTGTGCAATGGAGTCCTCATTTGCATACCTCTCCCACTTTTCAGACCCTCTCTGATTTATCTCTGCTCCAAATCATTAAAAAAGTGAGGCAGCAAGCATCTAATTTCTAATCTCTTGTGGAAATACATATGTAGCATTGACTTACAAGGCTTTAATTGGCTAATTATTTTAAATATTTAAGGAAAAAGTAATATCTCTGCCTATTTGAACTCTTCGAAGTTAAAAAAAGGAAAGCTTAGCAATTATGTCATCAACATAGCAGAGTTATGATATAAAATCTTACAGAGATAATACTGAAGAAGAGAGATAATAATAGGCTGATTCTTACCTACAATAGATATGCGTGAAATTCAACATTAAGTTTTACTAAATTTAATCAATGTACATTAATGAAACAAGTACACAAAGATCAAGTAGATTTTATTCTAAGAATTCAAGAACAATCAGAGGAAAAAATATGAACCTCTGTGTGTGTGTGTATGTGTATGTTTGTGTGTATGTGTGTGTGTGTGTGTGTGTGTGTGTGTGTGTGTAGCATGAACACTTTACACTAAAGTAGTAATGATGGTCGCACTAGGTGGTGGGATTGTAGATTTTATTTCTTCCTTTTGCTTTTCTGCAAAGTCATTTGAAATATGATAAAGAGATCTTATTCCTAATAGCAAAAAAAAAAAAAAAACAAAAACATAAAATACTGAGGTGCATTATAGATTACAAAAACTTCAGTCTACTGTAAACTGAATTCACTAAGACTCCACTAAATTGGAGAGCTCTTATGGCAAAAATAAATGCCAAGTCTCTGCAAAATAATCTATACATTTAATACAACTACAATAGAAATGTCAAGGACATATTTTGAAACTTATAAAAGTGATTTTTTAATTTATTTGATAGAATCCTACCTAATAAAAGAGTAATATGCAAATTAACCGTCACTCCACGACAAAACGGCGGCGCCCATAGCCACAAGATGGTGGCGCCCAGTCCTCTCAGCCCCTGCCAGAGTCCCCCAGTCTCAGGGAGGGATGCCGCTGAGAGCCTGCAGAGTAAGTAGCCTGGCAGAATGCTGCCCAGAGGCCCTCCTGACCCTTTATAAAAACCAAAAACAAATTCACTCCCCACGGCCCCATCCCCTCCCAGCCACAGCAGCCTGGGGTCTCAGCCTGGCAGGGGCGTGCACCCCCACAGCGTGATCCCCTGCCAGCGGCGGCAGCCTGGGCTGGGGTCTCAGCCTGGCAGGGGCGTGCACCCCCAAGGCACTATCCCTTCCCAGCAGTGGCAGCCTGGGGTCTCAACCACTGAGTCACACCAGCCAAGAAGATATGGAGAAATCTTAAATGTTTCTTTTTTAAAAAAATATTTTTTATTGATTTTTTTACAGAAAGGAAGGGAAAGGGATAGAGAGCTAGAAACATCTATGAGAGAGAAACATCAATCAGCTGCCTCCTGCACACTCCCCACTGGGGATGTGCCCCCAACCAAGGTACATGCCCTTGACCGGAATCGAACCTGGGACCCTTGAGTCTGCAGGCCGATGCTCCATCCACCTAGCCCAGTGGTCAGCAAACTCATTAGTCAACAGAGCGGCAAAGCACAGCTCACGAGCCGCATGTGACTCGCGAGCCACAGTTTGCCGACCACTGACCTAGCCAAACCAGTTAGGGCCGTCCAATATGTTAAAGAAAAAATCCTAAATAATAAAGAGGGAATATGCAGGGAAGGGCATTTGGGGGTGACCGGGTTGTCAGGGGAGGGCAGTTGGGGACGATCGGGCTGGCAGGGGAGCAGTTAGGCGTCAATCAGGCTGTCAGGGGAGTGGTTAGGGGGTGATCAGGCTGGCAGGCAGAAGCAGTTAGGGGCAATCAGGCAGGCAGGTGAGAAGTTGGGAGCCAGCAGTCCTGGATTGTGAAAGGGATGTCCGACTGCCTGTTTAGGCCTGATCCCTGTGAGGTCCCAGATTGGAGAGAGTACAGGTTGGGCTGAGGGACACCCCCTCCCAGTGCATGAATTTCATGCACCGGGCCTCTAGTGAATATATAACTGTCAATAGTTTAAAAAAATAAACCAGAAAAAAAGGCTAATGAGGGAAGACTCAATCTCCCATATGCTAAAACATGTTTTAAAGTCACAGTAGTTAAAATAGTGTACCTTTGCAAAGAACTAGGCAGAACAGAGGATTGGAAATTGAACCACATATAAACAAATAGATGAAGTGTAAGCATTCTAGTCAATGTGGAAATGATCAATCAATAGAGAACAATTGCTAACTAGAAGAAATTTCAATTGAATTAAGGCTTAAATGTGAAAGATGAAACCACAAACGGATGCTGTTTGCTGTTTCATTCCCACTCCCAGTTCTTTGGTGCCAAATCTGAAAGTCAAGTCCAAGAAGATAATGAAGAAAATACTGAGTCATCGATCTTCCCTTGGGAAAATTACTGCCTTTTGCAGGAAGAAAAGGTCTTGCTTTTGTAGTGAACCATCTTTATGTAAGGAATTTTAGTAATCTGAAAAAGTATGTTTATGAATTTCTAATTTTTTTGCACAGCAAAAGCTGTATAGTAATATCCGAATACATTCTCTTAAGCATCATGGCTTTTTTTAAGAAAAAAAATTCCACTTATTTTCACAGCCTTTGAATTATGGGAAGGGGGAAATCCACATTCATGGATAGATGTCTTAGATTGGTTTTCAACCTAAGACAGAGCTTGAATCAGGAATTCTTATGACATTATTGAGAAATCTGTTTGAGTGGGAGGGAGAAGCAGGGGAGAGGAAGGTGCAGGATTTGGTCGTGTCTGGGACCTGGCTCCTCCTGGCCTCTAAGGGCAGCCATCCAGCACACAGGACACATAGATGGGGTCCCTCCTTGAGAAAAGGGCACCTGCTTTTTGTGCCTCTTGTCAGTCAGTCAGAGCAACAGGCTGCCCTCTTTGGAGGGAGAAGGAGAGGAGCCTTAATTTCCCAGGTGAGTCCCCATCACACACACACACACACACACACACACACACACACACACACACACCCATATACCTTTCAGCCAAGGCCCCAACAGAAAGGTCAGGTGGGGGCCATTAGCAGCCAACACTCAGGACAGCTGAGAGTGGGATGAGGTAGGGTTAGTGTGGCCACAAATTAAGTTTGAATTTCAGATGAACACAGAATAATTTTGAATATAAGTGAGCCTTATTCAATACCTGTCCTGAAATATTTACATTGATATTAATATATAATATTTATATTTCATATTATATCATTTATTATGGTTTGTTATATTTATGTGTTATAACTAACAAGTAATTGTTGTCCATCTGAAATTCCACCTTTATTGGGCATCCTGTATTTTTAGTTGCTTAACCATTAGTGAGCACCCAACACTACCCACCCCAACAGCTCACAAGTGCCAGGCTCTGTTATGGAAGTTAGACTCTGAACAACTCTGTACAAGTGGAAGAAGCGGAACGTGGACCCAACATGACCTGCAGCCAGAGTACATGCGGCCTCCACCAGTCACTCTGAGGAGGACCCCTCAAGTCACTCTCCCCGTCACACCAGGTCCTCAGCCAGGGCTTAGCCAAGGGGCAGAAACCCCAAGTAGAAAATGACTTATGTGGATCCTAAAAGACATAAGAAAATCTCTGCTCACCCCTTTCCCTCCAACCAGGTTCTGGACAGAGTGAAATGCTCTCCACACTTGCAGGACAGGCTCTCTCCTGCTTAAGGCAATGTGGCTTAGAACCAAGAGCGATGAGCAAACTGAAATACTAGGGCCAAACTGGAAACACCCTTAGGGCCCTGACTCGGCAGGGCCACCTCCCTCTCAAGAAAAAAGAGCCTTCTAAAATGGTGAGCCCCAGACTCAGGGCTATTTGTAATAACAGATGGACAGGGACACAGCCCTGAAAGGGTTCTTACTGGAAAGTTATAATAAAGTCAGAAAATACCAACCCCCTATTAGAATTCATATCTAGCCTGGTTGGGTCTTAAAAGATTTCTTGGAAGTTCTAATAGTCTTACTTAGGCTTACACATATAAGGATAATAATATATGTTCCTTTCATCCTTTCTTACAAATGGGTGCGCATATTATCTCAGTGTGTGTATATACAGATACAGAGAAAGAAAGACAGAGACATAGAGACAAAAAGCCAGAACAAGAGGTTGAAATAGAGGTCTATGGAGCCATCCAAAGCGTTGGGTACCACAATTACAAATCAACTCAGTAGTCAGTCAACAATAATGCAACGAATGGCAAAAAAAAAAAAAAAGTACCAATCAAGAGGCATTCCTTTTGACATAAAGGAGAAATTTGCAACTAATATTGTAGGTTTTTGTTGCACTGAATATTAAAACCCCAAAGAGCAGAAACTCTTATCTGTTTTGCTCCCTGGAGCAGTGCCTGGTATAGATTAAGCATTCAGTAAACATTTGTTGGACGAATTAAATTCAGCTAATAAGTAACCAGAGGACATATGAACAAGGCAGTTCACAATTTCACCCAATCCAAAGGAAGAGGCAAAAACTTGAACTCTGAAAACTGCAAAGAATGGGGGAAATATTTCCAAAGCAGCTCAAATAACATCAAGAATGATCTGTTCTGCCAAAACCGGTTTGGCTCAGTGGATAGAGCGTCAGCCTGTGGACTGAAGGGTCCCAGGTTCGATTCCGGTCAAGGGCATGTACCTTGGTTGCGGGCACATCCCCAGTGGCGGGTGTGCAGGAGGCAGCTGATCGATGTTTCTAACTCTCTATCTCTCTCCCTTCCTCTCTGTAAAAAATCAATAAAATATATTAAAAAAAAAAAAAAGAATGATCTGTTCTGCTTTCTCCATCAGGGTCACAGGGACGTAGCTTATGGAAATGTCCAAAATCCGTTAGGACAATCACATGGAGGACTGAGGGAGAGAGGCATCTGGCCTCTCCCAGACATCCTTCTGAGACAGCCTGCTCAACAATCAGGACTGTCAAGGTCTGAGCCCACCACCAGGCGTGCTATCACGTGGAACTATGGAGTTGTGCTCACCATTTCCTCATTCATTCATTCACTCATTCATTCATTCATTCATTCATTCCAACCAGCACTGAGTACCTGGCCCTCTGCTCGCCTGTAGATAAGCTTGGTCTTTTCTTCTCTAGGTAATGGAAAGCCCCTTAAAGCAGAATCAGGCTGATTCTTATCCACAAGCTGCTGTACCTGGGAGTTTACCCAGTAAGATTTCCATAGCTGTGTCTCCGGTGTGTGCCAGGGAAGAAAAATCAGGCATCACCACATGGCCAAGTGCCTCTGCACAGCCGGTCCAAGCCGCCTGCACCTGGGCTGCTTGTCAACTTGCCCAGGGCTCCAACGCCCCAACACCATCCGCCGCCTGCGAGGAGGTGCCAGCAGCTCCTGCGGTGTGTGGTGCAGGCCCAGGCTCAGAGCTCCTGTCCCTCATCGCTAATCCTCCCACCCTATTGTGTGCCTGCCGCATGCCCAGCCTGGATCTGAAGCTTGTTCCCAGGATTGTTTTTTTGTTTAGCCTTCCACAGCCCGATTTAGTCTTCACGCTCAGTGCTTTATACACAGCAAGCTTTCTTTCCTGGGTGCCATCTCATCAACCCTTTTGAAATTCTTGCATTTGGCTTGTTGAGACTGACAGCTAGCCACCCACCTACAGTGGATGTGTTTGTGTGCTGTTCTGTTCTTTGTTTTTTTAGAGAGTTCCATTTACAGCCTTCTCCTACCACCTCTGAGTTCGGGCACTGGCTTCAGCAAGAGCCTACAGAGAACCCTTACTCTGCTGGGGAACTGGTCAGAGGGATTCAAGGAGGAAGGCATGACAGGGTAGACAGGCAGACAAATAACAGTCATACAATAGGAAAAATAGTAGATAAGAACACGCATATGCTGCGATGCAACAGCAGAGGAAAGAAAAACAAATCCCTGTTGGGAGAATGATGGTGACTTCCAGGAGGAGAACCCTGAGAGCAAACAGAGAGCTGGGGTAGAAGGATTGGGCTCAACGGCTCCTGTGCGTCAAGTCGGGCTGTGATGGGTCGTATGGTCCAGGACAAGAAGTTTGTACTTTGTCCCACAGCTGCCGAGATCCATTCGTAGAGTTTTAAAAATGTTCACTGACTTGCTACATGAAAATAGTTGTATTTTTTAAATCCTATGATTGAGAAAATGCATATTAAAATGGAATACTGCATGCCTTGGAATTAATGACTTATTTCCATATTACAATCTCTGTGAGCATTTGCAAGGCCTTATTCAGAGCACAGATGGTACTTGGCGCGTGGATGGGCTTCCTGGACCCTGGCCATGCCCTGCCACCTTGGTCCCATCCTCCACCCTTACGTTCTCAGCTACCCAGCCCTGGGAGGTGGGAGCCACTCATATTTCCCTGGTGGAGTTTTAAGTAAGGCAGGCATCAGATGTGGTCTCTGTGGTAAGTTCTCTCAGGTAAGTATTAAAAAGTGCACTGA
Organism: Eptesicus fuscus; assembly: GCF_027574615.1. Lineage (NCBI taxonomy): Eukaryota > Metazoa > Chordata > Mammalia > Chiroptera > Vespertilionidae > Eptesicus > Eptesicus fuscus. The sequence continues at coordinate 32,920,212 of NC_072491.1, read as the reverse complement.
ATGAAAGAGCCTTGGGTCAGAGAAATCAGTTGAGAAGCTATTAAATTTCAATGATAGAAGCTTTATGCAAAATTGGTGCATTTGTGTGTGTGTGTGCGCGTGCGCATGTGTGTGTAAGCTATGCACAATAGCTATGTATGTACATCTAAGTGATTCAAGTTTGTTTTTAAATTTTTTATTTTCTTCCTAAAAGTACTGATCAAAGCTACTTTAAGATAACTATATTTGAAAAATATATCTATTATAAATTAGTCTTTTAAAATAAAAGAAATTTTAAAATTCTGATCCAATCTTTGGTTTTCCTTCAAAAATCATACACTTTTCATTTGACCTACACCCCCCTCCCAATTCTGTATTGTATAACATAAGCTAAGTTTTCAAATGATGATTTCAATGTGCTTCATTATTCTTTTATATACATATATACATATATATTTTTATTGATTTCAGAGAGGAAGGAATAGAGAGAGATAGAAACATCACGATGAGAGAGAATCATTGATTGGCTGCCTCCTGCACACCCCACACTGGGGATCAAGCCCGCAACTTTGGCATGTGCCCTGACTGGGAATCCGAACTGTGACCTCCTGGTTCATAGGTCGACGCTTAACCACTGAGCAACACCATCCAGGCTGCTTCATTATTTGTAAAGATTATTAGAGCTAATAACATCAAGACATAATAATACAGCTCTTTAGTTACCAGGGTGAGTTTTCTTCCTACTCTATCAAAATCACAGCTGTTGGAGTTAAGGACTCCATGAAATCCTCGCATTTCCCACCACCGCTGCCCACTGCAAGAAAGGCATACATGGTGTCTATATGTCTTTAAAGCGCATCAGCTTAAATCTGTTGAAACCACTATTTAACCTTTCTTTCAGATCAACAGCTTTGAAGTTGGCCCCACGATGAATCCAGCCTGACTTCTCCTGTGTATAGACCGAGTTTCTTCCTTCTGTTGCCTGCAGCTCAAGTTTTCATTATCTGTAATAAGGAGTTTTTCGAAAAGCAGAAACCCTGCAAAGCTGAATTTGCTCTTCAAAGAGCAATGGGCTAGATTTGCTTACTCTCATGCCTGCTGAAATACACGTGTCCAGTAGATTGTTAATCACTTCCTACATACATGAAACATGCAAAGTGAAAAACAGATAAAAGTATCAGATTTTATGATATATGTCGGTTATCTATTGGATCGAGACCTTAAATACCAAAAAAAGCCAAAAGACTTTGTAGTTGGTGTTTTGTTCAGCTTCTAGAGGAGGAGTCCAGATGAGGGATGATAGAACAGGATGTAGTCTCCACTCATAAATCCCTGCCCATCCAGGAGAGAATAGACCCCTAATGTTTGCACTCTTCTAAGCCAGCCCTTGCCTAAAGTTCACCCCTTCCTGAAACTTGACTCAACTGCTCAGCACATGTCGGCTCTGCAGTAATGAATTGGCACCAGCCTGATTCTTATGATGATTAATGACGCTCCTCAGATGCAGCCTATTATTTCATCCAAAGTTAAAACAGTGATTCATCATTAATCACTATAAGAAATGGGCTCGGTGATTCATAATTCTAAGCCTGCCCATTTCCTTAAAGGTCCGTTTGCCTTTGGTTAATCCCGAAGTGGCGAAGTTTACAGCCTTGTGCTGACTGCATTCTGACATGTGCATTTCTCTGATTAGTTTTTGAAAAGTCACGTACCCCGAGAATATTTACTTATAACACCAGAGCCCCTGAAAAATCATACTTCTTTCAGATACCAATCTTTTTTCTGGATCCAGCTGCCCGCAGATTATCCAATTTAACGTAAGCACCCTCACCCAGAGACTGGACAAATTAATCACAAATCAATAATCCTAGTTGCCTTTGTTCCTCAGCAAAGAACAGCGCTTGGAGTCGGGCCGTTTAGACTGAAATGTATTCCCCTTGTTACCTCTTCCTTGCTATCCCTCACCTACAACCAGATTGTCACCAGTGGCCAGGAAAGAGCAGCAACACAACCGATGCTTCGCCCTCCAGGCCTGGCCCAAAGTCACTGACAAGGACGGATCATGGTCTGGTGCACGGAACCTGACATCAAGTCATTAGCCAGCTTGAGGCTGTTTTCTCTAAAGTGGCCCTTCCTGCATAAGGATTTGATGTTCTACTTTACGTGAAGGCAATGAAAGCCCTCACTAAGCTGCAGCATCACTGCCTGCTCTCCTGGTGGCAGTGCCTAAAACCAACAGCTCTACTGGTCATGAGTGCCTCTTCAGAGATCAGAGAGGCAAACTCTAGTACCAGAGTCAACTGGAGTCTTTTCCTGTCCTTTTCTTTCTCTTCCTCCTCCAACTACCTCCTCCTTCTCTTTCCCTCTCCCTCTCCCTCTCTCTCCTCTCTCTTTCCCTCTCCCTCTCCCTCTCCCTCTCTCTCTCTCTCTCTCTCTCCTTCATCTTGCTTCTCTTTCTTTCCCCTCCCACTTTCTTCTTTTACTATTTTCCCCTTTGGGGCCTGGCAGTGAATTTCAGATGACAGCCCAGCCTGGTGATAGCATGGAGCTTGCCACTATAATCCTTGATATTTTCTCAAAAAAACTATTACTTCCTAGCCTAGTCAATTAGGCAAGAAAATGAAATAAAAGGCACCCAGGTTGGAAAGGAGGAAGTAAAACTATCTCTGTTTGCAGATGACATAACCTGGTATGGAGAAAATCCTGAATAATCCAATAAAAAACTCTTAGAACTAATAAGTTCCCAGGAAAATTTCAGGATACAAGAAAAATATACAAAAATCAATTGTCTTTCTATGTAGTGAAAATGATAAGAATGCCAAAGAAACTAAGGAAACAATTATATTTACAATAGCATCAACAAAAATAAAATACTTAAGCATAAATTTAACAAAATAAATGTAAAACTTTGAAAATTATAAAACATTGCTGACAGAAATTAAAGAGCTAAATATATGAAAAGACATTACATGTTCATGGATCGGAAGACTTAAGACTATTGTTAAGATGGTAATACTCCCTAAATTGATCTACAGATTTGATCCAATCCCTATCAAAATTTAAGCTGACTTCTTTGCAGAAATTGACAAAAATGTCTGATAAGGGATTTATATTGAATATATATAATTATTACAACTCAACAATAAAAAGAAACCCAGTTTTTAAAAAGGAGGCAAAGAATGCAAATAGACATTTTTCCATATGCAAATGGCCAATAATCACATAAAAAGATGATGAACATTATTAACCACCAGGGAAGTGCAAATGAAATCAACCATGAGATACCACTTTACACCCATTAGGATGACTAGAACCAAAAAGTGATAGTGAGGATGTATAGACATTGGAACCCTCATACTCTACTAGTGGGAACATAAAATGGTGTAGCTAGTTTGGAAAATAAAATTCCTCAAATGTTTAAACATATGGTCATGTGACCATATGCTCCAGTCATCTCATTCCTTAGGTATATACTGAAGAGAAATGAAAACATAGGTGCACACAAATATTTGTACACAAATGTTCATAGAAGCATTATTCATAATAGTTGAAAAATAAAAACAACCCACATGTCTACCAACTGATGAATGAATAAATACGGGGTGAGGCAAACGTAGGTTTACAGTTGTTCATATGGAATATAATAATTAAATAATGATACAAGAATAAACTCTGTTTCATGTACTCACAACTGTAAACCTCCTTTTGCCCTACCCTATAAAATGTGGTATATCCATATAATAAAATACTATTCCACAATAAAAATGAATGAAGTACTGCATGCTACATTACAAGTGAACCTTGAAAACATTATGTAAGTAAAAGAATCAAGTCAAAAGGATCAAATATCTATATTAAATGTCCGCATACTAGTAAACAAGTAGAGACAAGAAGTAAATTAGAAGTTCTGTAAGGCCAGAAGAGGAGCATATGGAAGATTGGGGAGTGATGGCTAAGGAATATAAGCTTACTTTTAGGGTGATAAAAATGTCCTAACATTGATTGTGGTAATGAATGCATTAACTCTGTGAATATACTAAAAGCCATTGATTGTAGAGTTAAATGGATGAATTGTATATTAGTAGTATATGAATTATGCCTCAAGCTATTTTTGAGGGGGAAAAGAAGAAACAAATTTTAAAAAGAAGTCATGGCTTTAAAGTTGTCCTTTTAAAAGTTTTTGTGGAGAAGGCAAAGTAACTTTTCCAGAGTATCAGAAAATTTTAGCACTCTATTTGAAGTTCTGGTGTGATGTCTAGTGCTGGATTTCCTAAGTTAGACCAGGCACTTGCTCTATTTGTATTATTTTTGCCTATGCTATAAAATGGTGATGAATATAATAGTGATTAACAGTTCGAAGGGCCAGTGCCCCATAATGCATTGTGTGTCATGATCATTGTCCTTGGTAGCGACTGGCAACTTTTCTTTCCTAATGAAAATATTCAGAAGTCCATCCTTCCAATTAAATTCTGTTATTCTAAGGAAACATTTCAGAGATCCTTTTTCAGGTATAAAATAATTCACTCTTGCCCAAACCAGTTTGGCTCAGTGGATAGAGCATCGGCCCACGGACTGAAGGGTCCCGGGTTCGATTTCAGTCAAAGGTATGTATCTTGGTTTCGGGCTCAATCCCCGGTAGGGGGCGTGCAGGAGGCAGCTGATAGATGTTTCTCATCAACGTTTCTAACTCTCTATCCCTCTCCCTTCCTCTCTGTAAAAATCAAAAAGCATATTTAAAAAAATAATAATTCATCCTTGGTCATCCAACTACATGCAGTGGGATTCACTGGGATTAACAGTTTTGAAGAGTGAAAAAAGAAGTGGCAGGGGGTGTCTCCCCATTGCCCCAAGCAAAACTGGCAGCTCAAGAGTAATTAAGATCATTCAATTCACCAAAATATTGTGTTTTTTCAAATAACTACATTTATTAACTCTTTAAAAATGTCCTTTCCGCCCTGATGACAGAGATTGTTAGGTGTCCCTTATTACCCATTTTCCTTTCTCCCTCTGGACGCTGTGAACATTTCTGTCTGATAAAGCCTACACTTCGCACACACCCCTGTCCCTAAGTGGCCATGGGACTAGGTTCTGGAAAATGGAAGAGTGTTACCTGCAATTTGCAAAAATCTCTCCTTAAATAAGGGGTGGGAGGAGGCACTTTCTTTTCCCACCCTGCTTGCTTCCTGCTGGCCAGGGTGTGGACATATGGCTTCACCTCCAGCACCTAATTAAACCACGAGGTAGCCTTGGCAACGGGAGCTTTGCAAGGTGGTGTAACAAGAGAACAGAGCCTGGGTCCCCAAGCTGGACCCCGACTTCTCCAGGAGAGAGAAAGAAATCTGTTTCTTGTTTAAGCCACTTCTGTTTGGAGGGTTCAGCCACTGGCAACGAATCCTAACCCTGACCGTGAGATTTGCCTACTCGAAAGCCAGGGACGCTCCCAATTCTGTAAAATCAAAGCCCAGCCTTTCTAGTCTGGAAGTGAGGTCTGTGAGAGCTGGGTGTGAAAGACTCAAGTGATGGATGGCTGGGGTGTTGGCCAGCATAGGGGAAGGAGCACTACAAGCATCCTAGTCCTTGAGCATAAACAGCCCTGCCCTGTCTTTCCATGTTTGTGTCCCACTTCTCTTCTACATAAGCCCTGCCTTCTAGCCAAATGGCCTGTGTTTGATCCACTCAGTATGTCTCACCCATCCCTTTCCTTTCCTGCTATTGCCTCTGCCTTGAATCTCTCCTATGCCTCTCATCTACATAACACAGACTCTCATTTCAGGCCCAGCTCAGCTCAGCTTCCATCTCCCCTAATTCTAGCATTTTTAACTTACAGCCTTCTTTTCTTGGGATTTCTATTGTGCTTATTGTCATGAGTTCTCAAATGACACTGACTACACATCACGTTATATTGCTATTTGTCCTTAAAGTGTTTCCTGTTTTCTCAAACAGATTATACTTTGCCTGAGGACCGGAATCCTTTCTAGTGTGTCTTTCCATCCCCAGTAGCCCAGAATAGGAGCTTGCACATATTAGGAATTCAGTAGCTGCTTGCTGCTGCTGTAAATGTTGCTGTCTGTCCTCTTAACAAACTTTGAGCAAATACCAGTAGATCGCCCTTGACAGTTTTGCCCCCATTGATCCCCTCAGCAAGCTCTTTCTCACCCTCAGACCCATCCTATGTGTGGAAGATTTCTTTGAGCCATTCAAGATAATTTGCCCTGATTAGACTTTGTAAATATCTCTATAATTACTCGTTACTTTATATAATAATAATTTGTTTATCTTGCTCCTTGATTGCAAACTCCTGAAAATTGAGTATTATGTTTTATTCATTTTAGAGTTGCAAAGCAAGCAGATGACTGGCATATATTAGATACTCAGTAAACGTTTGTTGAATAAATAAATGAATAATAAATAAAGACAATGGCCCAAGAAGGCTCATGACTTTCCATTGAATTTGCTTCCCTGCCTTTCATGCCCGGTCTCGGGAGCCCTTTGACCCCAGGTTCCAGGCTTTCAGTGGCTCTGTGGTCATTAACTAGTCCCTTTGACACCCACCCAGATCACACAGCAGCCCTGCCTGTAGCTCCACTGAAACAACAATGAAGTCCATGTGAAACCCGCCTGCATTCAAGTGAAACCAAGGAGAAAAGGTTGTTTGTCAAACTTAAAAGACAGATGTTAGTTACTTCTCAGTTTCAAACTGAATCCTAACCCTTGTGAAATTCAAGTTTCATTTCTGCTTGGTCAGATGAAATTTCCTGGTTCTATGTGAGGACTTTGGGGTTCTATCTAAGGGATGACTTGATCTCATGTCTTTGATTTCACATACATACCTCTTTTCCCTAAAATAGCATCGATTTTACATTTCAATAAAAAAAAATTTTTTTTTGGCTTTGTTTTTGGCAAGATGTTCCGTTTGTTGCTCCACACTGACATTCAAAAGGCAGGTAGAGACAGTGCCCTGATCCAACTGTTATTGGCTTTCACTCCTGGGAAGAGGGGAGGTTCAGAGAGGCAGTCTGGGGGAGGAAATGAGTAGGCTCTGCTCTCTACCCAGCTCTGACTCATGCTACCCTGGAGAAGTTGCTGCAATCCTCTGTGCCTCTATGACCCTGTCTGAAAAATGGGCTAATCACCTCGCCTCCGATCTGCCTCCCAGGAGTGTTGCAAGGATTAATGAGTTAATAATGCCTGAAGAGCACTTTGAGCTCCGGATGAAAGATACAGGAGAACAAAGGGTGATGGTTATTATGCATAATTAAAAGCTCCAGCAGAAACGTTGGTCTGAGTGAATCTCCATTGCCTCAATGGCCAGAACCCAGACATCGCATACAACCAGTATTCAAATATGTATCATTTTCCCTAAAAGGGAACCGTAATCTGATCGCGTGATTACACCAGACTTGTTTCATGAGCAGACCCTCATGGTTGGTGTGGGTAAACATGCAGCTCCATTATCACCCGGAGGCGGTGGTTATTGCCCTGACCGGGGCTGACATACCCCGGGAAGGTGGTTCTCACCTACCACACTGTGAGCCCTTGCTAGACAGACCTTTTTCAAGAACTTAGGAACGTCAAGAAGATCTGCTATCCCCAAACCTTTCTCCCACGTGGTCATGAAGTTCCTTTAATAGAAGGCAAAACCCTTTTCAAATTATAGAGGAGACTTAAAATACAAACACTGCCCAGATGGCAGAGCAGAGAAGCTGGCCTGCGAACCAAGTCCACCCATCATAAACGATAGCAGATCCCACCCTCCACCCAGCACAGGTTTCAATAGGGAAGACAGAACACATGACCTTGAGTTCAACAGTGAAGGTGAGGTCTTCCAAAATAAGAAAGGCTGTTGGCCAAAAGGAGAGATTCAGATCTCAGTCACGGCCTCCTTCACAACTTCACACATAGCACCGTCCGCAAAATAGAGAGCTCCCTCTTCTTCCTCCAGAAACCAGCCCACACGCACACCACCCTGTGTTAATGCACAAGCCACGTGGACTAGAAACTCCCGGGACTGAAATAGTGACCTGTGCTGTCCTTGCTAGTTTCTGAGGACAAGAGGGCACAGTCCTGTGAGAGCTCATCAAACATAACCACACAACGCTGGTCCCAAATGACTGGGTAAACTTTTAATAGTGCCTCGGAGCACTCCAACTGTTGATGTCTGAGTTGAAGAGAACAGAAAGCAAGGTTTGCAGAATGGAGGTTATGCTGCACATCACTCCACACGGGTGTGCTATGAACACTCAGCACAACAGTGCAGTGCCAGTGGAGGGGGACTGGCAATGAACGGCCAAATCCAGAGAAGCAGGCAGCTGGATGGGTGAAGGTGCAGGAAACATATCTATGAAGCCAGGTCCTTCAGTCTAAAGGGTAAGGCCCTGGGAAGTGTGATGACTTCTTCATCCATGTGAAGGTTGTCATGTGAGAGAGGAAATCTGCTTTCTGTGTGTCATTCCAAAACACAGAGCCAGACCCAACACCCAGCACGTAAACACACTGTAATTCAAAGAGGGGCACCTTTCTAATAGCACGAATGCAACATGGAGTTAGCGGGCCGCTGGCCACTTCCTAAACTCAGACAGAGGCTAGTGAGCGTGACCTAAGTCTTTAATATTAAGTGACATTTCATGGTGAGAAGCATTATTAAGTCACATGCTGCTATAAGAGAGGGGAAAACTAAAGTGTGAAGTGTTTAAAGTATAAGTTCAGACACTGTCTTACTCATTCTCTTTCAATATTTATGTTATTTATTATAAATGTGTTTTAGAGAATCTGAAGACTCATTATAAAGAATAATTTTTTCCTGCAGAATATAGGGTTCTGCTTTGTATTCTAAAACAAAAATCAATAAATCAAATAAGTACCGATTCTGATCTTTTGAATTGTAAGGAGATCTGGGTAGAAGAAAAAAGTCAGAAATCAAGGAGTATGAGACAGAAAAGAAAGCTGAGAACGGACCGCTTTGCCTGCGCACATCCCCACTCTGTCCTGTAGGTGGCAGCATTTGTTTACAACTGTCCCATCCACATTCAATGGCGGCTGGAGGGCTGCTGGGTTGAGTGACTGAGTTTGACTGCTTCAATTGTCAGAACATCCAACATAATCAATTAAAATTTTAATATCACTAGGTGACGGCCTTTGCTCGGAAAAAAAAAAAAGAAAGAAATACATAGAAGTCGGTTCTGCCTGACCAAAGAGGAAGTGGCCTATTGATTACATGCAAGGTCATAGCTCAATCAGACTTGCCACCATGATCACATTTTTTTACCTTGACCACATATTGAAGCCTTTATTTTTCCTCTGTTGAAATCTATATTAATGCAACAAAAATGTTGTTTATTATTCTTTGGTCATTCTCTGATAGATTTTAGAAAGAAACAAATCAAGTAATAGCCAAGGTCAACCCAGGGAAAATTCAGAAATGTTGTGAACTGTGTCTACCATTATAACCAGGAAACTGCACTAATGTTGCTTTTTATAAACCAGTAAAAATATCTGAGAAATGGAATAAATTTCTTAAGGCATTAAAAAGCAAGATGTGCCTTGAAACACCAAACATTCGCTCCCTGTGCTTGGGGTCTCTGTGCTAATTTAGTAATGCGAAGCCCCATAGCAGGCCAGAGAACAGAGTGAGGGCACGTCTCCAATCGCCATTACATTCGGCCTTTGGACAACGCAAAGTACACAGTTGAGTAAGATCCTTTAGAGCAAGCATTTCCAACCAGTAGATCAGGATCGACCAGTGGGCCGCCTTGCTGCCCTGGGGAATGGCCAAGTCAGAGCTGTCCCCCAACCCCACCCACACGCCAGTTTCTATCCCAGGCTCCCAGGTGGGAAAAGGACAGGGCAAAGCTCTGCCCTGCTGCTCACAGGCCTCCTCTTGGGAACTCTCCAGCCCACCCCTCCCGAGCCCGGGCCGTGATCCTTTGGGAAAAGTAAAAGCGTTCTACCTCCAGGAGTGGCTGCCCGCCCCTGCTTTGGGGTCAGAAAGCCCCACTCTTTGGGGAATTTCCAAAACTTATTGTTTGTTTGATTTCCTGAAACCTGCCTTCTGCCCCTAAAAACCAAAAGCTGTTTTGCATAGTTGTTTTTTTTCCTTTTAATTCAAGAAAAAACTGAGTTTTGGTTTGAAAATTTCACAGCTCACCTACATAGAACCGGACAGCAGGGTAGCACACAGTCAAGTTTGGGAGTGATTTTTTTTTTTTGCAAATTCTGGTAAATGTGTTATAAATAGGGAAGGCACTAGAGACATATTCGGTATTTTTAAAATTGTGTTTTCAGAATATTAACTAATGCTTAAATACTTACGTGAGTTAAAACATAGAAAAATTAAGAGGTTTGCAATGAAAATATGGGTTCTCTAGTCAGGCTTGAGAAAGTTACTATATGGTATTACTTTACTAGGCTGCCATAACAAAATACCACAGGCTGCGGGGCATAAACAACAGCCTGGAGGCTAGAAGTCCAAGATCAAGGTGTCAGCAGGGTTGGTTTCTTCTGAGGCCTCTCTCCTTTGCTTGCAGATGGTTATCTTTTCCCTCTGTCCTCAGGTGGTCTTTTATCTGCCCGTGGCTCTGTCCTAACTCCTCTTCTTATAAAGACACCAATCATATTGAACTAGGGTCTACCCTAATGACTCCATTTCAATAGAATTACCTCTTTAAAGACCCTGTCTCCAAACTCAGTGGCATTACCCGACCTCTTGAGACTTAGTTTACTCACATTTAACACAGAGAAGATAATAGGAACAGCCTCTGAGCTTTTCTGAGGAGAAAGAAACCGATAGAAAGCTGTAAAGTGCTGAGCAATGTATGGAGCTATGGTCTCTGTCTTCCCCATCATCAAGAGGACAATACATATATGTGCCCAGCATCAATGTCCCCCGTCGTTGAATCAGAACTACAGTGGTGGGAGGGACGACCAAGGGAAAAGGGATGAAAACACAGCCTCCACACCCCTCACCCATTTGTGACACACAGACGTCTCAGAGTAGAAGGCAGCTGAGCCCCGAGAAATTACAGCAGGGAGTTGGGGAGGGGAGAGTCCCTTCACAGGGTGACTTCAAAGACTCAAACCAAACTTGGGTTCAGAATGAAGGCAAGGAGAGCGAGATGCATTCTCCTGGCCCCAGACAGGAGCCCAACTCAAAATTTACAGCAAATGGGATTCACAGGATGACTGCCCGAAGGGAAGGCCAGTGTTAAATCGGCTCCTGGCTGGTGACAGAGCTGGTGGCCGAGCAGAGAAGGAGCAATGGCCACATGACCAGGAGCCCCAGTGCTCCCAGGCACCCTGTCGGGAGGAAGTTGTCCATTCAGGCCGCTCCTGGCAGAGACAAAGGCTGGCCTGTCTGTCCCTGCCTCTCCAGGGAGACGGCATGGCCATTAACGCAGCCGCTCCAGGAGCTGTGACACCTGATGCTGACATTGCAGCGAGCTGCTGGAACAGCATCGCCAAGGTAGCCTCCGAAAGGCAAACCACGGCGGGCACATGCAGGGGTTTCTTGCTGCGGGGAGGGAGTCCCCAAGTAAAAGCAACCAAGCCTGTGTGTCCCAGAAAAAAAAAAAACAATAGTTAAATGCAGAAGAGCTTAGTACGTCACTGTTTTCTCCTTCCCCAAGCCTTCTCACTGGGGCTTGCTTTCCATTTATGACGGGCGGCACTAAAGCGGCTGCCTGCAGATTTAACACTGGCCTTCCCCTCGGGCAGTCATCCTGTGAATCCCATTTGCTGTAAATTTCTGCACAATGACATAAAAACGGCCTGTCTTTGTTAGTGAGCACATATCATGAGCTATCTTTTTTTTTCTCCAGCATTTGGGAATGACCTGAATAAGCCACGCTGTCCTTGGAGCCCCCCAAACTCACCTCATGTGTCCTGTGTCCAGGACACATGGCTCCAGAGGCTGGGTGCAAACTGTCACACTAGCCTTTGTTCCAGAAAGTCTCATGGAGAAGGCTTGTGATTTTCCCACACAAACAACTCAGACTGTCACCTGATACAAGGAAAGGCTCGGTGACTCAATATGCAACTTCAGGGGAGAGAGTCTTTTTTCCGTTACTTTGTAGAGCAGCCTACAGTGGTCATATATACGGTAAGGTGTAAACCAAAGAACAGTATATTCTCTAGCACCCAGGGAAAGGTTTGTGAGATTCCACGCGAAGAAAAGAAAGGAGAGAGGAATCGGATGTTAGAACCAGACATTTCCTCAGTGTAACTCGCATTTTGTAGTGGGGAGCTGTGTTTTCTCAGACCCTGCAGTGTGGGGGATGTGCCTTGTCCATGCTGCCCATCGTCGCTGCCATCGCTCCTGCTGTGGCTCCCACTGTGTCCCCCTGGCACCGGCCCCAGCACCCCCCCTTGTGGAAGGCAAAAGTTGGCCTCCCAAAATGCCCATGTCCCAATTCCCCAAAACTGCGAAGATGTGCACAATACATGGCAAAGGAGAACCACGGTGGCACCTGGAATTCAAGTTGTTAATCAGGGAGATTATCCTGGGCCATCCAGGTGGGCCAGTGTCACCACAAAGGTGGGAGAGGTGGCAGAAGAGTCCGTGTCAGAGTGAGGTGGCGTGGCTTCACCGGCCATGGCCGGCTTCGAAGGGGGAGGGAGGGAAGCAGTCGCCACGGAACACGGCTGCTGTCACTAAGGAAGGAAGCAGCGTCTTGCTGCTGATGATTGATAGGTTTCCCCCGGCCCTGGATTGGCTCTCAGCTCTTACATCACACGTGTAACCCAGGTGTCTGGTTTCCTGACTGGACTGTGGCCAACAGGTTCCGTAAATACAAACTGGTCTTTAATTTTAAATAGCACAAATGCTAAGAGGAAAAAAGATGCTATCTAATAAGATAGTTAACTCTACAACAAAGATACTGTGATACCGACATATAATTTTTAAATGTTTCCATTGACAAATCTTTTCCAATTAAAGGATCTGCGGCCATGCATTAAATGCATGCTTGACAATGAAGGAAGTAAACGTGGGATAGAAGATCTTAGTCTAGAGAATTTTCTTTCTAAAATCAAAAGCCCACACATTCTATTGCAGTGTGTTGCCAGATCTGCCCAAACCTGTTCTGAATAACCAGTGCCATCAAAAGCACACCACCCCAGTTTTAACCATGGCACTGTTCCCTGTCCGGGTTTTATAGGAATATTAATCATGTGATCTTCCTGCCGTTTTGGACAAGTATTATGAGTCATTGTTAGCTTCTTCCCTTTTCTTGGGTTTTCTAGAGAGAGGGTTTTTTAAACGGAGTTAGTTTAGATAGTAAAAGTTGAAGTATTATGCCCCAGGTAGCATCTGCTAAATTATGGAACATTTGTGTTATAAAATGCTTTAAATAGCTCAGTGTCTTCTCTGTAGTTTGTGTAGGAGCATTATTTTGTTCAATAAGAAGAAAATTCACTAATTATAATGAAATAGTCCAGCCAGGAGGAAAAAAAGTCTCCTCTTTCATTCCTTCTCACACAACTGCTCTAACTGGTGTTCTTGAATGTACAAGAGCATTTCAGGACCCGCTTTCCCTGGCCCAACACATAGGCTATTAGTTTCCTATTGCTGCTATGACAAATTCCCACAGATATAATGCCTTACTTAAAGCAACACAAATTTACTCTTACAGTTCTGAAGGTAAGAAGAGCAAAATGAGTACTATGGGGCTAAAATCAAGGTGTAAGCAGAACTGGTTATTTCTGGAAGCCTCATAGAACAGTCTGTTCCTTTGCTCTTTAACCCCCTAGAGGCTGCTGACATTCCTTGGCTCATGGCCACACCACTCCGTTCTCTGCTTCTTGTGGCCTCTGACTCCTCCTACATCTCTCTCTTATAAAGACCCTATTATTACACCAGGCCCATCAGAATAATCTAGGACAACCTCCCATGTCAAGATCCTTAACTTAATCATATCTGAAAAGTAACTTTTGCCATATACAAGGTAACAGTCACAGGTTCTAGAGATGAGGATATGAACGTATTTGGGGGAGTCATTATTCAGCCTTCCACAATCCACCCTTTGGCCCCCAAAGATTCACATAAATCCCACATACAAACCACATTCACCCCCATCCCAAGATCCCCAACATCTTAACCCATTTCAACTTGCAGTCCAAAATCTCACTCAAGTCTCCATCAGCTTAGAAGTCCCAAATCTCATCTTAAATCATCCAAATCAGGTAAAAGTGAGTCTCTGCACATAATCCATCCAGCAGCAAAATACTTCTCTGTCTGTGGACTGGTGAAATTAGAAAACAAGTGTATGTGCCCCCAAAATAATGGTGAGATAGGCATAGGATAACAGATATAACATTGCCATTCAGAAAGAATGAAACCAAAAGGAATCTCTGGTCCCAACCAATGTCCAAACACAACCAGGCAAAGTCTATTCTATCCCAGAACCTGGGAATGACTCTCTGTGGCTCCCGTGGCTCTTGACCCACAAGTCCACCCTGAAAGCCATCATTTTGTTTGAATGGTAGCACACACTTGCAGTGGAGTACTTTGACCAGCCCGTCTCCTACCTGTGGAACTTTGCGAGTCCACCAGCCCTCACATTCTGTGTTCCCTCTGTGCCTTTCAGTCCCGGCTGGCAGTATTTTTACTGGTATAACATTCTCAAACCCTGATGGGCTACTACTCAGCCTGCCAGAGAGAGCATGGACAGAATAATTAATAAAAGGAAGTAAACGTGACTTCTGGAGGATGGACGAGGCTATCTGTGTTATAAAGCACTGTGAACACAGAGTGCCATCATTCAAAGTTCTCAAGTGTGGGTTTAAGGCATGTCAGGTCTTTAAATCTCAAGTTATACACCAGAACATGCTATTATCTGAAAGACCTTTCAAACGTGATTTGTTTTTTTTTAAATATATTTTATTGATTTTTTACAGAGAGGAAGAGAGAGGGATAGAGAGTTAGAAACATCAATGAGAGAGAAACATCGATCAGCTGCCTCCTGCACACCCCCTACTGGGGATGTGCCCGCAACCAAGGTACATGCCCTTGACCGGAATTGAACCCGGGACCCTTGAGTCCGCAGGCCGACACTATATCCACTGAGCCAAACCGGTTTCGGCATCAAACGTGATTTTTTTTTTTTAAGTCAGAGTGAGTGCTAAAGAGTAAAATCCATGCTGCCCAGAGTTGCGGATAACTATCAGAGAATAATAACCAAGGAGGTGGTGCTCCAATCACAGCAGGAACTATCAGTGAGAAGCTCCCCAAGGGAAGCCAGACTAGCATCAGGATGGAAAATGAAGCCATACCAGGCGTCCTCAAACTACGGCCCGCGGGCCACATGCGGGTGTTTTTGCCGTTTTGTTTTTTTACTTCAAAATAAGATATGTGCAGTGTGCATAGGAATTTGTTCACAGTTTTTTTTAAACTATAGTCCGGCCCTCCAACGGTCTGAGGGACAGTGAACTGGCCCCTGTTTAAAAAGTTTGAGGACCCCTGCTTCCTGGGAGCTCCTGAATACCTTCTTTTGAAAGAAAAGGGCATCACAGACTTCCGTTCCTGAGTTAGATTCCCCATGGTTGGCAGGTTGAACACTGAAAACCAACCTTTTCACTTTCCATCCACTGACCCAGCAACAGGAAAAACAGACCAGGGAGACCCAAGCTTGTGTGTGGTCAGCAGGGCATCACACAGGTCTGCTCTGGCAGTAATGGCCAAATGGCCACAACGTGTGATCATATATATCGTGAAACCTACCGTACCATTTTTGGCTAACCCCAAAACCAGACTGTCTTTCCCCGTATAAGAATTTATCATACATTTTGGTAAGTCATTTGTTAGATGGGGTACAAATTAGAAACAAAGAGTGATCCGCTATCCTGCCTTTCCCTCTGATTTCTACAATCCCAATTTAAACTATAGAACTGTAGTTTAAATAGACCAGGGAGACTCAAGCTTGTGTGTGGTCAGCAGAGCACATTATTATATTAATTTATAATAATGAAAAATAGGCCCATTAGCAATCATTAAAATGTGAGTTTGAGCCACAATAAGACATCATGTTAAACCCACTAGATTGGCCAATATTTAGAAAGTCTGACCATATCAAGTATTGCCTGGAATGTGTAGCGAGGGGAACTCTTGTGGTGGAGAGGTATGGGGGAGGGAGAGGTTGTAGGTTAATTTAACTACTTCGGAACATAATTTGGAAAAATTAAAAAGTGATACCATACAACCCAGCAAACCTACTCCTAAGTATATGCTCTATGTTAACCATTGCACATGGACCCCTTTCAGCATGTTTAAGAAAGTGTGGTGTAGAACAGCAAAATTGCCAATATTCAAAGTATCTATTGACAGGGAAATTGATAACTACATTGCTATATATTCATACAATGGAATACTGTTCAACAGCAGATATGAAGAAATTGTAGCTACATGCCTCAACATGGGTAAATCTTAGTAGCTTAATATTGACTGAAATAAGCAACTTAAGGAAAAATACATACATATAGTTTGATACCATTTAATAAAGTTCAAATCAAAGCACTCATTATAGAATACTAACATGTAATAGATTTGTAAAGGAAAGGAAGGTAATGAGAATAAACTAAGTATCAGGTTACTGATCAACTGGAAATAAGGATGGTGCTGGGGAGGGCTGCAGGCTTTTAGGCATGTGTGTTGCTTCAGTCAAGTGGTGAGTTCATGAGGGTTCATTTTTATTAAAAGAAATAATTTTGATAGATTATATATTTTTAAGTATAACCAGGAACTGAGATAAAATTTTAAAATTCTCCCACTGTCCTTTTAAAATGAGGGTATGGGGGAGCCGGCTCCTTCCTGTCTCACCATTGGATAAAAATACTAACAGCACTCATGACTCTGCTAGCCATTCAAACGTAATAGAAACTCCTACAGTCATCTTACATGACTCAAATCAGAAATCTGAATGTCTTCAATCTTCCCTCATTGCTGGGACCTGTTTCTCTCACTTCCCCCAGGTCGGAGGAAGACACACTTCTTCAGGTCAGCTTCTCCTCTCTACTCTCACCTCTACTGCCATCGCCAATGCTTCTACCAAATTCTCCCCTGAGTTAGAACATGAAGAGGAAGGTGGGAAAGGGAAACAGAATGTTCTAATTTGACCACTAAGATCAGAAGCTGGCTTTGAGCAATCTGGGCACGGCCAGTTCGAGAGCTGACTGCTTCATGGATGCTCTCGGGGATTCCTGCAAGAGTCCCACTGAGACACCCATGTGGTAGGCCAGGCACTTGACTGTATGAGCTAAGGCCCAATTGGCCCCGAGTTCTCAGTAGCCCACTGCACACTGGAGGAGCAGTGAGCATGCCACTACTCCTCCAGGACCCAGCATGGTTCCAGACAGACTCTCTCTCATCTGTGTAGTCCACATCTGTTTACAGGAAACACTCATGTGCCCTTGGCCCCAACAAATGGAGTACAGGTCCGCCCCACTCTCCTTTGCTGTGCCCCTTTCTTGGCCCAGCTTTTTCCCTCTCGATTTCTGGGTCTGGAGGAGGTAGGTTTATAAGTACACGAAAGTTTCTTATCCTGAGCCTGGGGACTTAAACCCTGCACTCAGCCTCCCTTTACTCCTCCTTCTAGGTAGGGGGTAGGATGGGGGAAAAAAAAATCACAGAATAGCTTTTTCCAAGGAAATCAAATGCCAAATGTCTAGTCTCTCTTTTATTTTTTTAAATAAATATACATATTAATTGATTTCAGAGAGGAAGGGAGAGGGAGAAAGAGAGAGAAACATCAATGAAGAGAATCATTAATCGGCTGCCTCCTGCACTCCCCACACTGATGATCAAGCCTGCAACCCGGGCATGTGCCCTGACCCGGAATTGAACTGTGACCTCCTAGTTCACAGGTTGATGCTCAACCACTGAGCCACACCGGCCAAGCTAATCTCTCTTTTAAATGCATGATTTGGGTGAGGACCCCAAGAATTATATAGCTGTTTCTTGGTTATTTCCTTTAAAAAAGTTATACCTTGGGTGTTCTGTTTCTCAACTCACTTTGGTATTTGGTATTTTGATATATTTGTGCCTTAGGGAAACATTCTAATTTAACATCTTCTGGTACATGTTATCAATATGTCACTTCTCACATGGAATGGAACAGCCTTGAGATAGATTACAAAACCCACCTGCTTTCATTTGCTTTTCACTCTCAGCCCTGGTTTCATTGGGGTCAGCACCTTGGGCTCATGGCTGCTTCTGTCCTATTCAGCTCTCTATCTTGTGCTGTTTCTCCTGAATAGCATCCTACTAGCATAGCAACTACCATCAGCACACAGGAACTTTGGACCTCATTTCTGAAGTGGGCATATGCTACCTGCTTCACTATGGTGAGTGTCAGATTCACATGGAAGTGAAAGCATCACACAGATATAATTTGTTTCACCATTATGATTACAGCACTCACTCCCTTGACAACCTCGGAGGTTATATCCGCCCCCCACCAAAAAAAATAATAATAATAACAAACAACATAGAAGGCAGGATGAAGTTCTCTTAGAAAATATAATTTAAAAGACACAGAAATTAAAAGTTCTAGAAGGTCATGGTTTGATTCCCAGTCAGAGCACATGCCTGGGTTTCAGGCTCAGCTCCAAATTCGGGGGTATGCAGGAGGCACCCCACCAGTGATTCTCTCTAATCAGTGATGTTTCTATCTCTCTCCCTCTCCCTTCCCCTCTGAAATAAATAAAAATATATATTAAAATATTAGCTTGGAAAAAATGTAACCTTTTCCTGAATGATCATCTTCTTGAGCTGTTCAAGAAATACTGTTTTTGATTATGATCTAGGGTAGAATTACCAGATAAAATACAGGAAGCCCTGTTAAATTTCAGATCAACTATGAATATTCTTTTAAGTATAAGTATGTCCCTTGCAATATTTGGGACATATTTGTTCAAAAAAGTATTCATTGTTTATCTGAAAGTCAAATATAACAGGGTATTTTGTATTTCTATATGCTAAATCTGGCAACCTTGGGTTAGAAAGGGAGTGTCTTTCACAATTTTTATGTTATGCAAATTGATCTCTTGCAAGCTCTCAGGTCAGCCTTCACTAGCTTGAAATGCCATGCATTTTATTCTTACAATCTCCTTTGTTTCATTTTCACAAATCTCAGTTACCTATGTAACCTCCTGGACTTTTCACGAAGACCATGTTGTTAGAAGTTTTTTTCTCTCCTTATATCTAGTCTTCTACCTGTCGATTGAGAGGGTGCTATTTGTTTGTTTAACCAATAGTCCTAGGCCACTGGGGATGCAGTGATGATCGAGAAGAGACACACTGCCTACCCTGGTGAAGGTCAGGGTCTAGGCAAGGAAACAAATAGTAACCAATAGTCATTACCCCATAGAGCAATTGACATGATTTTTGAGAGGGCAAGAGCAATCATTATTGTGATACTACTTCACTAAAGACCTCTAACTAGCCCGGCTGGTGTGACTCAGTGGTTGAGCATCAACCTATGAACCAGAAGGTCACGGTTCTGTTCCCAGTCAGGGCACATGCCTAGGCTTCGGGCTGGCATCTCAAGTTGAAGGCCCAGCACAAATGCTAGGGTCAGATCATTCAAATACGAACTCCAGGCTCTTGTCAAGCCACAGGGGGAGAAATGCTGCACCAACCCTCTCCAACAGAATCAGCAAGGTGGGGGTGTTCTCTCACCCTCCGGCCCGGCAGGTTTGCTGGCCTCAGCAAGCTCAGGAAAGGAGTATACTTTGGGAGGAAGCCTGGACACACTCAAGTTGCCATGTTCCCAGAACTCTCTTTAATCCTCCTCTACCTCGTTAGTTTCCAAATCTAATGTAGATTCTACCTCCTCCCTTTATTTTCCTGCTGCCACCAGCTTGGCCCAGGTCCCCCCTTCCTTCTGCTCTCTCTTCCTCTCAGGGCATCCTACCAGCTTCCTCTCTGCAGGCCCTTCCTAAACCAGCCCAGTGCAGTCCTCACTGCCAGGGAAACACAACCTGGATCATTTCACTGCTCCTCAGAAATCGTCAGAGTCTTCCCAGTACTTACTGGACGAAATGCAACATGCCTCATCCCAACATTTAGGTCCAATCTACATTTCTAATCTTAAGTCTCATTGATCTCCTACCAGCAACCTACTCCCAGCCAAACTTAAATTGTAGACGTTTCCCCAACACCTGGCATTTCCTATTCTGTGCATTTGCCTCATCATTTCAGCCCTGTCACCTAAAATGCTTTTTCAGTTTGCCAAATTCTTACCCATTCTGCGGATACCACATCCTTTATAAATCCTTTCCTCATCCTCACAACCAAAAACTAACCCTTTTTTTTCCCTCTCTCTCTCTTTCTCTCCTTTATGAACCTCCAGGCCATGTTCACTTTCAACATTTAACAGTTGTTTTTAGAAGGTCATTATTGTCTTTTCTGTCGATGGTATTTCTAGTTCCTTCGAGACAGAGTCTGTGCCATGTGAATCTCCATATTCTCCCACAACGGCTAGCGCAATGCCTTGCAAACTAGTTGCTCAACAAATATATCTTGAATTGAAACCACATGCTATTTTAAGAAGGTAACCCGTGGTTTTCACATTCACTATGGTTTTGATATATTAAATAAAATAATTTATAGTATATCTTGGACAGTCATAAGGGAAAGAAAGACCAGGGACCTTGATGAATCCCAAACACCAGGACTCAGGAAAGTTCACACGTGCTCTTAATTCCTCCTTCATTCTGTTTTTGTCAATAGCTATGTGTATACCCACTCTCCACATGTTAACTACATGTTCTATCTTTTCTTAATTTTTTCTCTTTACTTACTGAAGAGTTTCACCCAAAGGAACAAAGTTTTAATCACTTCATGATACTAAACATGTGTTGGGAGTACAAACCAGGAAGGATATTTGTGGCCAGTTAGACTTGTAATACATGCCATTTGTGTTTTTTATCTCCCCAAATGACAAATTACTATAAATTATGGACCTTAACCCATTTTAATTTGTTTTGCTTGTAACAAATGGTAACCACAACTGTTAAATTTTCATTCCTAAGAAATTACTACAAAGAATAGTCCAATTATCTGCTACTTTGTCATAGATAAAATTTAGTACCAGCAATAACTCCGAGTTTGCAATATTACTCCCCTGCCCCCACTCATTTTCCCCTTCACCTCATTGAAACCACAAGTCTACAGTGATCATCAACACCAACTTGCTTAGCCACCACAGTAAGGTAAACTTTTCCTAGGGACTTTTTTATTGTGGTAAAATACACATAACACAAAATGTGCCACTAGTGACATTTAGCACGTTCACAATGTTGTGCAACCATCACCACTATCTAGCCCCAGGTGTGTTGACATTTTTTCCCCTCTCCCTAATGGCTTTTTGTTAAAATCAATTAGGACTATTTTCTACAATGTAAGCACCTTTTAATTTTGCAGAATTGGATATTTTAAATCTCTTAGACTCCCTTGTTTTTGACCAAATAACTAGCCCAAAAGAAAGAATCGCGGTGTGGTCCCTCATTGGTCTGTGTGGAAGCATTTTGAGGGTAATGTGCAATTGAGATGCATTGGCCTTGGGAGGACCAGGCAGGACTGGTTTCCAGCCCCTGGCGGGACTGTCCTGGAAATGTAACAAACCCGAATGAGGCACGGGAGACCCAAGACCTTGGCACATTTTCACCTGAGCCAAGTCACACATTAAACCTCAGTTAGGAAATATCAATAACTTCCGAAAAGTGGATTGCAGTTTAGCTTATTACCAGCTGTCAGCACCTCAGGAACTAAATGGAATGGCCAGGGAATTGAGATATGAAAAGTAAAGAAAGAAATCACATTGAAGGGCCTCCTTTAATATCATTTGTGGCATGTCCCCCCAACCTCCCACCACTGCCTCCCCAGCAACTGAATAAAACATAAATAGTGAAAACAGAGGTTTGGTTTTTAAAGAAATAGGACCAAGTGATTATAAAATTCTGGAAGTATAA
Organism: Eptesicus fuscus; assembly: GCF_027574615.1. Taxonomy (NCBI): domain Eukaryota; kingdom Metazoa; phylum Chordata; class Mammalia; order Chiroptera; family Vespertilionidae; genus Eptesicus; species Eptesicus fuscus. Next base: position 32,898,273 of record NC_072491.1, on the reverse strand, counting down.
AAGCTGATGTCTCAAAGACCATGACTCTTATATTTTATAACATAAACCAGATGTTTTGAGTTTTTCCAAATAACTTTCTTCGGAGAAATAATGCTTTGGTCTTTGGCGTGCTTTTTATCTTAGGTAAATCATTCCTACTTGTTTCTTTTCCCTCACCCTTCACACATGTAGTTTTCAGAAAATTCTAAAAAGTAAAGATCCCCTAACTGGGCTAATTTGATTGTGTAACTATCAATTTCAACATTTAAGTTGAAAAATTGGAATTTAATGAGAAAAATATATTTATATAACTCTTTCGATGCAACAATATCCAATTCTTTGGAAAATTATTTAAGAAAATTAGCACAATAAGGTTACCTAGCAAGTTGAGAATGAAGGAGTGGTCCAATACACATAAAAATGCCCGATCAAGACACACCTCACCACAACTCTTCCCTCTGCCCTGGACTGGTAGGCACAGTTGGCAGATATACAAACGAACAGCCCGCCCAGGGTCGCTCAGTGGTTGAACCAGGAAGTGAACCAGGAAGTCATGGTTGGACTTCCGTGAACCAGGAAGTCACGGTTGGATTCCTGGTCAGGGCACATGCCAGGGTTGCGGGGCTCTTTTCCCGGGGCGGGGAGGGGGGGAGGGTATGCAAGAGGCAGCCAATCAATGATTCTCTCTCATCGTTAATGTTTCTATCTCTCGTTCCCTCTCCCTTCCTCTCTGAAATCAATAAAAATGTATTAAAAAACAAACATTCTAACCAGCCAAGTGTGCTAGTCCCAATTTCGTGAATAAAATGACAATGTAATCACCTGAGCCTCCTCACATCACACAAGTGAGCAATTCTTCCCTGTGGTGTCTTGGTCACCCAGACACGTTAACCTAATCACACGGCAGACCATTAAGTAAAGAAACCTCTCCCCTTCCCACAGCCTGTACCAGGCCGCTTCTTTTATCAGCTGCCTTTGGAGCTCCTTAGGCAGCCGGATCCGGCCGACAGGCTGGCCACGGATATCTCCGGAAAGCCAGACCGGCTCCATGTAAAACTTCAGACCAGCTTCCTCGGCCCCCAGCACTCCTGGGTAAGACAATAGGACAGCAGGGGCGGTCTGATCCCAAGTCAGGCCAGCTCAGTCTAGCTGAAGAACACAAAAGCTCCCCAAGGAGCTGGAGCCCCTTCCTGCCCACTGCATGGCAACCGGGCAGCTCACGCCCCACCCAGGGCCCGCAGGCTCACAGGCTCCATGTGGTCTCGGGCCCACGCAGGCCAGCCCTATGCTCTGCCAGCTGCCGGGCAGGGAGGCACAGGCGCTGTGCTTGTCCAGAGGGAAGCGTTGCTCTCACCCTCCTCCCCTTCCTGTGCTGATTTCAAACCCTGCTCCGCTGGCAAAACCTTTGGGCTGTTTTGTTTCAGAGGGCTCGTTGCCTTTTAGAAGCCGAGGAATAGTTGAAGGCTATCAATTCTGAGAAAAGTAGATCATCTGGTGTCTAGGCTAAGACCTGACCCAAACCCAATAACCTATTTGGTAAACATTTCAAGGACCAAACATAAAGCATAAAACAGGAGTCCCAGCCTCAGAACAAAGCATCAGACTAGGCTTCGGGGAAACAGTTCATCCACAATAGGCTCATACTGGCTTAGCCGGAGCCTGGCCGGGGGAAAGGGTGATATGGGAAAGACGCTATGGCCAAAAGGTGAAAAATGGGCCGAAGTTTTGGTGTTGGGGCTCTGGCCTTCTTCCAGTGGGACATACTAAAACCAATATCAGGGGTGGGACAGCAGGAGCTGTGGGAATGACTCATCCTCCTGACAGAGCCACCCAAACAGCTGGCGAGCTGCCCCGCCCCACCCGTGGGCATGATCTCACGGAAGCATGTAAGCATCTGGTACATTCATCATCTTCTCTGGGGCGTGAATGAGCACTTAGGATGTAGATAATGTAGCAGGACTATATGTGTGTATTATCATGCAGATAAGACAATTATTTCATAATAGGGATGGAACCCGGATCATCCTTGCCTGACTTTTGATCCTGCCAGCGCTGCAGAAAAACACTCACAGATACGTTCGATAGTCAGGAAATGGAAGCACAGAAGGAGGGTGAGATTACAGGCCGCTCTCGGCAGTCGCTAACACGTGCTGTGATCTTAGCCCTTTCTTGTGGCTATCTGATGTCACAGGGAAAAGGAAAAGGCAAATGAGGGAAACAAAGAGGTCCCCACCCGGCATGCACACATTTTCCATAGCAGCGTGGAACCGAAAATTAGAACATAGTCACATAAATAAGGCAAAAGCATATAAACAGACCAGATGCTATAAAACTGGAGAGAGAGAGAGAGAGAGAGAGAGAGAGAGAGAGAGAGAGAGAGAGAGAAGGAGAACAAGTAAATGAAAGAAAGAAATATGTAAAGCTGACTTTCCATTGTAATAGCTTTCTTTTGAGTCTGATCAGGGTAGCCCACCTGATTCATTTCATGAAGGCTATATAGAGAGACATAGATGAACAAAATGATTTTCTACTTTAGATTCTAAACGGAGTAAGGGCCAGACTCTGTGTTTCCTGTTTAATTCCATAGACTCCAACTCTTGCTTTAAAAAATAATTAGTAATAATTTTTTTCTGATCTAATTGGGCAGGGATTAAAAGATGTAGGGGAAATAGGAAGTTAAATAGGACATGTGAATTGACGGAGCTGCACAAAGAGGGAAGGGAAGGAGCCACCACAATACAAGCTACTTGTCTGCCACGCTCCAGTGGTCCTTGGGCGGCACCATTGGCCCAACAGAGCCTTGATGCGTTCCAGGAAGGGGGTGTGTGAGGAGGGACACAGGGACATTTGAGAGAAACCAGTATCCAAGCAACCATTTCTATTTATGGGCAATCATAAATTAGGTGATTAGAACTTGGAAAATACCTTTGCTTGGCATCACACTTCGAGTAGTTTCAATCCTAGTTCAAGGTGAGGACGATGTGACCAATGTAAAAGGTATTTCATTTAATTTGGATCCATTTCACGCATTTAAATAATGTAACATCCTTATTAGCTCAGTTCTGATCCTCCCCTTTCAACCTCTACAGAGGTCATATCCTTGTCAGCACTGGAAGGTGTTTATGTATTTTTATCCAGATAAACTCAGAGGCGCTTCACTGATCTGTCGTAATTCTTTCGAACTTTTGGTCCTGTTTTGGATCCACTCATTGCGCTCCCAGCTGTAGAGAAATGAACGGCCTCTACAGAATGACCGACACGCCCCTCTTTGATTTGCCACTGGACGCTTTGCCATCTGAGATACAAATCTGTGAGACTGGTTGCCATGTACCTTGATCAAATGATTTACACACAGATCAGAAAACTTCCTACCGAGACAGTTGAGTATGCATGGTGACTCCATGTCGATGCTACTCGCAATCCGTGGTGCCTTCCGTTCCTTACTACTATCTGAGAATCCCCACAAGCTGAGCCACTGATTACGTGCCGTCTTCGGAAGAAGTGGAAGAATTATAGTGTGATCATCGAAACCATTCATGCCCACTTGAACAAGAGAAAAAGCAATACAAACGCATCTGAAAAGGGAGGGAATGGTTTCCTATTTCAAGAGAGTGCCCACTCTCCAGATCTGAAAATAAAATAGCCCTTCAGGAGCTCTCTCTGTTCAGCCAAGTCCAGAGCAATTTTTCCTTTTTCTGAACTCGTATGGTATTTGTTCACTTAACACTTGTTAAATGCCGACTAAGGGACAGGCACTTTAAATGCATATTTGTTTTTACAAACAACCCTGCAATGTAATTATTATCCACCCTACTGCCGCCACCACCATTACTATGAAAAATGGAAAAGTGGGACAAACAAGCTAAGTAATTTGGTAATGATCTTGCTACTAATAAACAGAAGAGTTCAATCCAAATCCAGGTCAAAATCAGACCAAAAATCTCACTCTTTCTACAGAAAAGAAAGATAAACTGAGCTTTCTGCCTCACAGGTTTCATGGTCTAATGGGAGAGATCGGATTTATGTGTTTATTTTATTTTTAATTATAATTTTTAATAACAAGTCCCATATTAAACTATTGGCTTGTGAAGGGCAAACTTTATGCCAAATAATGTCTATCTCCTTAGAGATATACAGCTGTTTAGCACCTCACAACCACTCAGTAAGTGAGTGACTAACAGATTTGCAAATGGGAAGGCAATAAGTGGATAAGTAAATAGATTCAATGAAGGGCCACTGCCCACTTCTGAAGAGATGAATCTAAACTGTAAGTTTCTTAGTTTCCTCACAAATATATCATCTGATAAATGTGTTTAAAATATTTTCATGGTTTTAGAAGCTCTTAGACAAAGCCAGTGAAAGGAAATCTGAAAGTCTATGGTTTATATCAGGGGTCCTCAAACTGCGGCCCACCGAGGACATTTATCCGGCCCGCCGGGTGTTTTTTCCGCCGCTGCCTGTCCTGCTTAGCAGCCGACTCGTCCTGGGCCCGCAGTGCACATGTGTGGAATGTGCGCCGCACTCTCCGACTCCCCTCCAACGGTCTGAGGGACAGTGAACTGGCCCCCTGTTTAAAAAGTTTGAGGACCCCTGGTTTATATACTTAAAACTATTAATATTTTACACCACTGAATATGGTAATTTCCACAAACACAGAAATTATAATAAGCATAAGCAATCTAGATAATTTGTCTAATATCCAAACAGATTGTGAAATGTATTTTCCCTGAAGAAATTTAGGAGTATATATACACTGAGTAGCCAGATTATTATGATCTCTGAACGCATAATAATATGGCCACTCAGTGTATATCCTATATAATAAAAGGCTAATATGCAAATTGTCTCCTCGACCAGGAGTTCGACCAGCAGGCATGCCAGCCAACCATCCATGTCCCCTCCCCCTGGCCAGGCTGGCCAGACCCACCCATGCACGAATTCATGCACTAGGCCTCTAATACACACACACACACACACACACACACACACACACACACACACTGAGTGGCCAGATTATTATGTGTTCAGAAATCATAATAATCTGGCTATTCAGTGTATATATACATATATTCTCATATACATATATGAAGGAAAATGTCTTATTAAGGAACATTCCATGGCCAGAATAAAACTCAAGAAGTGACAAAAAGATAAGTGAGTGAGTATTCAAAGGCAGGTAACTGCAGTGTGTGACATTATGGTATGCTTAGTAACGTCCCCCCAAAATAGCCACATTGAAATCCCTGGAATCTGTAAATACTACTTTACTAGAGGCCCGGTGCATGAAAATTCATGCACTGGAAGGGGGGTCCCTCAGCCCAGCCTGCCCCCTCTTACAGTCCAGGAACCCTCAGGGGTGGGAGGCGACCCGACAATCAGGGGAAGGTGACGCCTCTACTCCCATCACACCTCTACTGCTGCCACTGCCGGCAGCGCAAGCCTCAGCCGGCCCTGGTTACCTGAGCCTCGGGTGGCCCTGGGCAGCTGGGCAGCTGCCATCTGAGACTTGCCTGCGCCTCAGGCCGGCCCTGGGTGGCTAGGGGCTGAGGGGACTGGGGGATTCCAGAGGCAGGCGCACAGGGAGGGCCCGGCCTTGCTGTGCGCCTGCCGCCCTGGTGGGGCTGAGGGGACTGGGTGCCATCATATTTGAGGGCGTGACAGTCAATTAGCATATTCCCTCCTTATTGGCTGTGGGCGCCACCAACTTTGAGGGCATGGCAGTCAATTAGCATATTCTCTCCTTATTGGCTGTGGGCGCCATCATCTTTGAGGGCGTGGCAGTCAATTAGCATATCTCCTCCTTATTGGCTGTGGGTGCCGCCATCTTTGAGGGTGGGGCAGTCAATTAGCATACTCCCTCTTTATTAGATAGAATATGTACAAAGAGACTTTGCAGATGTGATTAAAGTAAGGATAATGAATGGGGAGATTATCCCAGATTATCTACTAGACCCTAAATGCAATCACAAGTGTCATTATGAGAGTGATGCAGAGGGAGATTTGATTTATAAGAGGGAGAACAGGGAGTAAGAGATGTGATGATGGAAGCAGGAGGGTTGGGTGATGTGATGAAGGGGCCACAGGCCAAGGAATGCAGGCGGCCTCTAGAAGCTAGAAAAGTCAAAGAAATGGATTCTCCCCTAGAGCCTCCAGAAGGAACCAGTCCTGATGACACCTTGACTTTAGCCCAATAAAACTGTCTCGAGACTTCTGGCTTCCAAACCTGTGAGAAGATTAATTTGTGTAGTTTTAAACACCAAGTTTGTAACATGAGATTGCCTGCTTTTCTCTAGAAAAAGGCTAGCCTCTTTAATGGATGTTCCCTGCGTAAGCCCTTCTTTTTATTTACCTCCACTGAACGGAGCTGGTCTTCCAGAATCTGATGGACACTTGTTTGGTCACAGGTCAGCAGTGGGATGTTGGATCTGTAGGTAGGGGGAGGGGGAGGAAGGTTTGAAAGAGGCTTGAGGAAGATGGGTGAGAAAGAAGGGGGGACTGGTTGGTGCTGCCCCGAATAGATCTAAGAAGAAGGGCCCCTGAAGGAGGCCTGTTGTTTGGGACTCAGAGAGTTGCTTTAGACCTCTGAACTTAAGGAGCAGATTGTAAGGCCCCCAAGTCTTGGGGTGGAAGATGAGGAAGCAACCAGAAATTCTCGAAGACTTCAGAAAATGTGCCGCTTCATCTTAAAATGTCATCAAAATGCTTGTCCTCGGGAAGAATGATGACAATGAAACAGAAAGAATAGCTTTAGGAAAATCGCAATAAAATCCTCCCGGGGATAATGCCTACAGCACGGTAAGCAGACCTCAACCATAATGGCCCACGTTCCAGAAGGCCTAGAGGATGACACTGAAATAAGAATAACATGCACAATATAAGGAATACGCAAAATGAGCAAGGGGATAGAGTCACCCAGAAAGCTTGAAGAGCTAGGAGAGTTAAGCGGTAGGTAGGCAGTGCTTAAAACTCTGAGGACACAGTCATTCAAGGGGCAGGCAGAACAAGCGCCATCAAAGAGAAAAGAAAGGCACCTTTGAGTTTTATGAGGAAAATCAGGGGAGAGTGCTGGGAAGGCTGAAGGCAACCGGGATGGATGCTGTCAAAGCAGCAGATGAAGACTGAACAAATGGCAGTAGCAATGAGGAGGTCAAAGTGAACCAAATTTTCAGGGGTGCTGGGAGCAGAGCCAGGGAGTGGGGAGGAAGAAGCGAGTCAGAAAGAGGAAGTGGAAGGGCAGACAAGGTGCATGAGAAGCAGAGGAGCAGCCACACCTGGTGGCTGAGTCAAGATGTCTCACCCCGATAGAGGCACCCGTCCGCTGTGAGACGCACCTGAGAAATGTGTTACTATTTATAAATGCTCAAGTATGCAAACAATTTACTTTCATAGGGAAGGGAGGGAGAGAAGGAGCAAGTAGAGAGGCTTTAATATCACTCTTCTTTAAAAAATGTTTTTATTGACTTTTAGAGAGAGGAACGGAGAGGGATAGAGAGATAGAAACTTCAATGAGAGAGAAACACCATCAATCAGCTGCCTCCTGCACGCCCACACTGGGGATCTGGCCTGCAACCCTGGGTATGTGCCCTGACTGGGAATCAAACCAGCAACCTCTTGGTTCATAGGTCGGCGCTCAACTGCTGAGCCACACCCGCCGGGCTTTAATATCACTCTTAATTACTTACATTCTGATGTGATTTGTGGAAAGCAGGAGCGTTGCAGCTAGTGCAGTGGGAATTGCCCGTGACCCTGCATTTTAAAAGAATCCTTCTGACTGCACTGTGGAAGAGGGCAAATGGAAATGCAAGGCAGGTTAGGAGGCTGCTGCATTAATCCAGGAAAGTGGTGAGAATGGCGCCTGTTCAGAGGCCAGAGGAGCATCTTAGAAATGGAACTAAGGAATTAGAGTGACTTCTGGGAGGGGGTGCGGTGGGGAGTGAACAGGGAGCACAGGAGAGAAAGATGCAGACTCTGGGAGAGGCTTGCCGTGGCTGGAAGGCTTCTCTTTCCCGGCTGGAGCACAGACGAACATGAGTGTAAGTAAATTGCAGGTAGAGAGTGGGAAGTTATCAGAAAACATATGGATGACCTCAATTTTCTCAATGACTCATGAGGCGAAGTTGTCTGCTGAGAGTGAGGGGGCAGGAATTGCAAATAGGTCTTCAGAGGCCTGCTGAGGTCTATAAATAGTCTTCCAACTAATTAGCACTGAGGAGTGAGAGTTCTGGTCTACCTGAACGCACTGGAAGCCTGCCGGCAACCACCCATTGGGTACCACACACCCAGCCCTGTGCCCACTGCTGTGTGTGGTTAGCCCCACAAAGACCTATGATATAGGCACAATTAATAGGCCTAACTTACAGAGCTTTGCATCTTAGCCATATTTAAATAATATCAAGGCCTTGAAGAAGCTATTAATTCCAAAGCGGTAGCTTTTAAAAAAATGGTTAGATTATAGTTGTGAATTTTCTGTTTGTGTTTGTAAAATGTATGGCTGGTAATTATATTATACATATATACATGCATTGTATGAACAGTTGCTCTATAAGGTGTCCCAAAATATGTATATACACACTTTGAATAATTATAAAGGCAATGTTTATTAAAATACATTTCATTTTCAAAATTGAGCTATCAGCTGTTAAAGTGTGTATACATTTTTGGGGACACCCTGTATGTGTATGTGTACATGTATATATGTATATATGTACTAGGTATATATACACACACACACATTTAGATACACACATATATATATATATAATTATAGTAGCCATTCACTCAGTATAGCTTTCTTGAGCACATTCTATGTGCCAAGAACTATGCTAGACACTGGAGAGACAATAATGAGCAAAAACAGATAAGTGTCTACCATTATGGAGTGAACAGTCAGATGGTAATACAAGAAGACATTCAAATTAATGTAAAATTATAATGTGATCAGTGCTGCAAAGAGCTGTACAACGAGGAGATATAATCCACACATATCAGGGGGTAAGGGGGATCTGGTTCCATTCTATCTTAGGTCACAGATTAACATGCCCATGTCCTTCTCCCTGATGACATTACAATTCCTCTGACGGTCATGAATCTGTTTATGGCACTTGACCATGCACACAGCAGATACTCAGTGTGTGTGTGATGGCTATACTGATGCCATGAGACGTCCATCAGCAGTATCAGTGGCCTTTCTTTTACTGAAAAACTAGTCATGGACATCATAGAAATAATGGAACATCCCTCTCATCTTGCCGATTTGGCAGGAACAACACACTTAGAAGCTACTGCATAGACTCTCTCATCCCAAAATGTGGAGTGTCATTGGCATTTTTCCTTTTAAAAGGGCACAAATCACAGTGTTCTTTGTACTAATGTAAACTGAGGATTTGTATACTTGCTTCCTCTTGTTTTTCAGGGAAACTTCCATTGACCCTCACAGGCTATCAGGGGAAATGGGAGTAATCATGTCATGGTACAGAGTTTCTGTTTGGGATGATGAAAACTTTCTGGAAATGGATCATGCAAATGGTTGTACAACATCGTGAATGTACTTAATGAACTGAACTATATCATTTAAATGATTTAAATGGTAAGTTTTATGTTGTACATATTTTACACAATAAAAAGATCCCCCCAAAATTAAGGCTTAGAAATTTTTAAAACAGAAAAAAAAATGCTGGTTATGAATGAGTGTCACCTTTTCCATAAAGCCCTTCAAAGGTTCCCTGTTTTTCCCTGACCAAATCCCTCTCTCTATAACCAGCCCCTTCATGGACTGGCTCCTGCTTGTGTCCTCCTATATCCATCCTTCTTGAACCCTATGTCAGGCCAAACAGCTTGCAATCTCCCAACATGCATCACTTTTAGATGCCTCTGTGCTTCACATGCATAGGTTCCAACCTCTGGGATGCTGTCCACAGCCCCATCTTCTAGCTGGGACACACGTTCCCATGCACCCGAGCTTGGCCTTCAGTAGAGAACTTTCACCTACACCTATTTCAAATCTCCCCAACCCTCATGAGGGAAATGACTGCTCTCTCGCTTGCTTCAGCACTTTCCCCTGTGTAAATCATTATTATGGAAATATATTAAATGCACTAGTTCACTAGTTTATTCATAAGTTTGCCTTTCTGTGCTATACCATGGGGGAGGGGAAGCCGGGGCAAAGCCTTTGTCTTATTTACGTTGCATGGTTTTAAGATCAAACTGTGTGACCTTGGACAAGATATTTAACCTCTTTTAGGTCTGTTTCATCTTGCATACAATGGGAATAATAATAGTCTCTATGTCATGGAGTAGGTATGAGGGATAGATGAAATAATGCATGTGAAATACTTAGAGAGGGTCTAATACACAATCAACAATAAAGTGTTTGGGGGAAAGGAAATACATAATTAAGAACAATTGTTCATTGGTTAAAAGGTTGAACATTTAAGGTCAAGAGTTGACCAGAAGAATGGATAACCTAATCCCAGATATTTATTTAGAAAGACATATGAAGAAGTTGAGAGACTGGAAGAACAATGTAGAAAACTTGGGTGTATGTACCAAAATGTAATCAAAACACTTCCAAGGACTTCCCAAGTTTCGAGTTTTGGCCATAAACAATTTCACTCTCTCTAGAACCTGCCTGATCAAGCTACAGAGTTTCTTATAACTAAAATATCATAGTCATCTTAGGAACCAAAAGTGAAAACTCAATGAAACCAATAAGAAAGGCTGATTGTAATCGTCTTCAATACCAGACCAGTGGATGATCTTCATGCTTTAAAGAATATAAAGTTGACCTTCTGTAGACATGGAGAAACTTTTGAATAAGTATTCAATACTGATTCAACCACACCAAAATTTTGGCAAATTACCCTCTCTCCTGGAATTTAAATCAGTAAGTAACCCTTTCTCTAAGTCTGGTTTTAGATGTGAATTCTTATTTTACATGAGCAGATGCTTGCCATTTTCAAGGTATGCAGCTGGCTTGGGCAATTGAGACCAAACATTACATGACACATACATATCATTTCTTATAAGGCAACACTCACTGCAGTGAACACTGCTCGTCTCCTGGTGACTGTGCCCACGCAGCCCCAAGGGTGGAGCTAGTGACCCAGGCCTAAGTCCCTTGACGTTCATGGATCATATGTGACCTGGCCCAAGCCAAGGAGATGCAATGACATTGTCACTGTATCTTCTGGAAAAGAGATTCTCACTCATAACCTCTGACCTAAAATGTGAAAATGAATGGTTAGCAGAGACCTTTCTGGTACCCATAAAACTCCAAGCTAAAGTTAACAGAATAGAAGGTAGAACAAAGACAAAGAAATAAAGATTTTAAAAAACTAAGCAAGTGCTACTGATATGCTAGGGCCCTGAATAAAGTTCTGTTTGAAGCTAGCCATCCCCTTTTCAGCTTCAGAGTCAATAAATTCCCTTTTGGATTAAGCCAATTTGGGTAGGGTTTTTCTGTAACTGCAACTAAATAATCCCAACTGGCTTTCGTCAAAGCCACTCTTCCCCCACGGGAGCTCCACACGCTCCGATTGCATTAAAAAAGATAACTGGTTTCTCTAGAGAACTCACATGTGCATGAATCAGGGCATATTCAAGAGGGTAAGTGTCTGGGTAAGAAAATCTCTCCTTTGGGGATGCCTGTGGTTCACATTTCTGTGTGGGCTAGGAAACTCCTATAAATTTCACCTGTTGACACATTTTCTTTGCAAGCATTTTTGCTAATTCAGAGGGAGGAGCCGGAAACAGAGGTGGAGAAGGGAAGGCGTGAGGCAAAATATGAATGATTGTGCAGGAAGCAATATAGCTGATGGCCTTTTAGCAAAAGGCTGGCATGTGGGTACATGCGGTGTGAATTCATGGCGGAGGAACTAATCGGGCAACGTTATCTGATCTGGAACAACAAGAAAAAGAAAGAGTCTCTTTCCTTTCCCCCTGGTTTCAGATGTCTGAAAGCCCTTACCCAGGTGCCAGGCTGGTCTTGGAAGTATCCCACTAGAAATCTTGACTTTGGATTGTGCCAAAGTGCAGACCTGGGATCTGGGCTGTTTTCCGGGGGCCAACTGTCATTTAGTTTCAGGGTAAAGCTGGACTTTACCATTCTGTAAACACAGGGCACGCTCTGGATTGAAGAAACAAAAGTCAAGCATGCTGATGCTTGAATACAAAGAAGTGTGGAGTTTCACAAGTTCTTCTGAGTAATAGAGGCTGGCTTAAGCCTGCGGCTTAGGAGCTGTGGGAGCAGAACCCCGAGTCGGTGAGGTTCTTTTTTTCCATGAGAAGTAAAAGCCCGAAGCGATGCTCTGAATAATCGAAATCCAAAGCTGCTCCCATGGAAGGGGGCAGAGCTTGCCGGAGGGGCTTGGACTTGGGTAGCAAAAGCTTCCTTCCACCCCTGTCTGGCACTGTGGCCTCAGACAAGTTAGTTATCATTTCTGCATGTTTCCTCGTCTATAAACATCATTTAGGTTCTCAGGGAAAGCAAGTTAGTTGAATTACATCAAGAGTTCATGACCCCTAGTGAGAACTCAAATAAATGGCAACTGCATGATTTCAACTTAACCTGAGGAGACCTATTCGGAGTACGGGGCTGCAGGTACCTAGACATGGAGACCCTTTTTGCATTTGGCAGGCAGAGGGGTTCAAGTTCCGTTTCATCTTACTGAGATGCTCTGCAGAACATCAAGAGGAAAAAAAAGAACACCACCAATTTGAAGCCAAATTTCTGCATTTTTCTAAGCTCAGCAAAATTTTGTTTCTAAACTATTGAACAACCAACTCTATAACTCCAGACTGGCTAGACATAAACCTAAATAAAAAGATTTTTATTGCCCTGGCCCGTGTGGCTCAGGAGTTCAGTGTTGAACTGTGAACCAGGAGGTGACGGTTCAATTCCCCGATCAGGGCACATGCCTAGGTTGTGGGCTTGATCCCCAGTGTGGGGCATGCAGGAGGCAGCCCATCAATGACTCTCTCTCATCATTGATATTTATATATCTCTCTCCCTCTCCCTTCCTCTCTGAAATCAATTTTAAAAAAACATTAAAAGATTTTCATTGGACTATAAGTTTCTCAAAAGCAAAACTGTGTTTTATGCCTCTTTTTTAGGCCAGCTGCATAACACAGTGCCTCATGGGTTGCTCACAAAATTTTTAGACACTCATCTAGGAAAATGAATTCATCTTCAGGCCAGTCAACATAAACTTCTGTTGGGAAGTGCACAAGGAAGGAAAGAAGGAAGGGAAGAAGGAAGGAAGCATAGCTTTCTTGGCATATTAGTTAGGGTAAGGGCTACGCTGCTGAGAGCTAAAAAAGTGACCACAAAATTCAGTGACTTAAAAGAGGAGAGAAGTTTATTTCTCTACCATGCAACATCCGATGATGAATGATCCAGCTGCACAAGGTCATGCTGAAATCCCCAGGCCCTGTCCTCACCAGCATGATCAAAGCCAAAGCGTTGGCTCAAGGACATAAAAGAGAACCCGGAGAAGCACACACACTATTTTAAAGGCCGAACCCAGGAGTAACACACTGTGCTTCTACTCACATTCTGTAAGAACTGTCACATGGCCACACCCAGCAGCAAGAGAGGCTGCAACATGGATGCATATTTTCTGTTAAGAGGGTTAGAGACAAGCTATGTAATACTTGCAAGCCATACATCTGATAACAGTCTTGCATTCGGAGCATATAAACAATTTTCGACACTCAATAATTAGAAAACCAACAACTCAAAAACAATGCAGGAAAGGTTTGAACAGACACTAAAGAATATAGACAGATGGCAAATGAGCACACACACGAAAATATGTTGAGCTTCATCAATTATTAGTCATTAGGGACATGCAAGTTACCACAACATCTATTAAAATGGCTAAAATTTCAAAGATGGACCATAGTAATTACCAGGGAAGCTATGGAGGAATTAGAACTCAACTATATCACTAGTGTGTGACTCTAAAATGGCATAACCAAAGGGAAACAGTTTGTCAGTTTCCTAAAAAGTTAAATGGAGCCCAGCTGGTGTGGCTCAGTGGTTGAGCATCGACCTATGAACCATGAGGTCACGATTTGATTCCTGGTCAGGGCACATGCCCGGGTTGGAGGCTCGATCCCCTGTAGGGGGCATGCAGAAAGTAGCTAATCAACGATTCTCTCTCATCATTGATGTTTCTATCTCTCTCTCCCTTCCTTTCTGAAATCAATAAATATATATTTTTTTAAAAGAAGTTAAATGTATACCTACTGTATGACCCATCCTTTCTCTCCCTAGATATTTATCCAACAAAAAGGAAAAAGGATGTTCATATGTTCAGACACAGACTTACACATCAGCTTCATTGCAGCTTTATTTGTAATATCCAAAATGTGGAAACAACTAATGCCCATCAAAAGTTGAGTGTATAAACAAATTGTATAATATCCATCTGATGAAATACTACTCACCAATAAAATGAGCTCTTGAAATACACAAACAGCATGGAGAAATCTCAGAATAATTACACTGAATGAAAGAAGCCAGACCAAAAAAAAGAGTGTATACTGTATGGTTGCATTATATAAAAATCTAGAAAATGCAAACTAATATATTATAACAGAAAGCCAATCAATGGTCACCTGAGGAAGAAGGGATAAGGCAGAGAGGGACAGAGATGGGGAGAATTATAAAGGAGTACAAGGTAACAAGAAAGATATATTCTCCATCTTTATTGTGGTGATGCTTTCATGGGTGTAGACATGTCAAAATTAGCAACTTGTACACTTTTAAAATGCACAGTTATTGCATGTTAATTCTAAATCAATTCAAAATATATGTTCCAATGTTATGGAAAATGAGGAGAATAGAATATGGTGGTCAATCAGAAGTATCCTCCATGCATAGTTTCTTTTTGTTACTTTGCTATCCAGTCTGGGAGATTCTGGGCCAGAAGAAAGGAGACTAGAGAGAACAATTCCTACTGAGAAGACAAGACCTACAGGTCTAGCCCCAGCTCCTGACTCAGAGCTTCTCAAGCACCAGCCACGCTTCCACCTCTGGTCTCGATTCCTTGCAGTGAACACATCCCATCCAGCACTGTCCCATTACAATCCCTGCCCGTTATCAGTCCACAGCACCAACAGGCCGGTGACTGACTGCACAGCAGCCCGTGTGTGCGAGCAGCCTGCCAGCCCAGCCCTGCCCTCCAGACCCCCCTCAGCTCAGCCCAGCCCGTTGGACAAGTTTCTGGCTTCTAGGTGGATGCTGCCCTGGCCCCTGGGTCATTTCACTTTCCCTGACACTTTCAACAGAGTGAGAAAAGCTACTGTATCTGCGTCCCATTGAAATGTACTTAGAACATTTCCCCCCGAATTTTAGTTAACAGCAGTGGGACTTGTTCTCCCAACATGCCTTTGAAAGATATTTTCAAGCTTAAGCCCTCTGGCTTCCTCCAGGCCTCTTCCCAACAGCACGGCACATTCATTTTGATGACACTTGGAATCTTCTTAGGTGAAAGGCTGA
Source organism: Eptesicus fuscus (assembly GCF_027574615.1). NCBI lineage: Eukaryota > Metazoa > Chordata > Mammalia > Chiroptera > Vespertilionidae > Eptesicus > Eptesicus fuscus. The sequence continues at coordinate 32,882,792 of NC_072491.1, read as the reverse complement.
AATAATACAAAGACATCACAAAAGAATCCAAGAGGGCTTGGGCAGGATTACTCTAAGAATTTTATCCATCCACTTCAAGCAATTTCTCCTGTTGATCTTTAGGATTACTACGGAAACGGCCAAGGCTTTTGCTGGTTTATCCCAGAATATCATCCTTGGTGCACAGTTGTGAGGTGTCGCCAATGCAAAATTTTCCTTTTCCTCTGACTGGCTCCTAGAGGGATACCAGAACTAAATAGGAAATAAGCCTATATAAGAATGAGAAGATTTAAGGATTATGATTGATTCTCATAAATTTAGTTCAGGAGAGCAGTAGGAGGGGGGAGAGTAAGTTTCATCTCCCTCCAACATGTAGCCGGCATGGCCTGAGAAATGGTGCACCACCCACCAGGCAAGATGTTTTTTACAGTGTGTGTGTGTGTGTGTATGTGTGTGTGTGCGTGCGCACGCGTGTGTGTATTATGAATTATGTGAGGGTTACTTCATTGAGCTTAATCAATGGAGACTGTACTACCTGGAGTAGTTAACTGCTGATGAATCAAGGACATTTTTGAGAAGAGATGGAGCATAGAGAGTGGCAGAGGTTAGCTGGGCTGAATGACATTGGAACAATGACATCGGGGCTGTCCTGCTGACTGTAGGCCTTACCTCTTGGGTGCTTGGAGCAGAACTGGCACAAAACCCTGCAGACAAGCCTTCTCTCCAGCCCGAATTCTTAGTAGGCAGTCATGTGGGGGTAATCGTGCCTTTGTCTGGCTCCTACTCCCTCCTGGCCCTCAGACCCTTGGATTTCTGCCTGAATGGAAAGAACTCTTGCTGCACTTGCATATCCGTGAGGTCGGCGGGGCAGGGCAGGGAAAGAGAGGCAGCGCCACTCACAGAGGCCCCGCCATCCTGACAAGGGCCCCAGCGGTTACCTTTCCTTGTGATGAGAAGGCAGAAGGATGCTGGTAGGTCAGGCACTGGGCCAGGTGATTCCTCCTGCACTCTCTAACTTAACCCCGACAATGACGCATGGGAAGGGAATGACTAAACCCTTTCTTCACAGAATAAAGGACCAAAGAGAATAATTTACAGACTAATTCAAACTCAGACAGGTTAAATAAGTTGCCAAAACGTCACAGCTACTTTGTGATGGGCTGGAGATTTGGCTCCATATCTGTGAGGGTGGAGCTGACTCACCAGTGGGGATGAAGGGTCTACACAAGGGTCAATGTCCTGAATTATGAGACTGAGAAAGTTGGTGATGAATGATATTGATGTCGGAGAGACAGATAGACAGGCCTGATCCTGCCTCAGACCACCAGAATATTTTGGTGGTGTGGAGCCTCTCACTTTCAGATCATGAACAAGAAAACAGAGTCAATTCAACTTCTTTTGCTATAGACGCTTTCCTTTTTTTGTTATATTTTTTGAGATGTTATTGTAGACAAGATATTAAGATATTTGATTCCAATCTAGAAGCCAGTGAGATAAAAGTAGAGAAGCAAAACTGAGTGGCAAATAAAGGAAATTAATTTAATAACAAAATTCACTCAGTCCCTTAAAGCCTGCCCCAACAGGTATTCTCCAATACTTTTGGGGAGAGAGTCCGTCCAGTAGAGGAGTCAAAAGCCTCTTGACGATGGCCACAAAAGGCAGAAACTACAACATGTTTACCCAAACACTGGCGCACAGCTAACCCACATCTCCAAGGCTCCCCTGCAGGGAGGGGTGGCCATGGTCCAGCATGAATCCTGCTCTGGTCAGTGGAAAATGAGCAGAATGGATGCACACCAATCCCAGGTCTGCATCAGAAAACCACGTGCAATCCTCCATGAGCTCCTTCCTTCCCAGCTGGCTCAACTCCTGGGACCGTCTTGAGAGCCACATGTTGAACTTGAAGGAGCCACAATATGGAAGGAGTCCCGGGCCCAGGCCTTTGAATCACATCTCAGAGAAGAGCTGGCTAACCAGAAGTATCAGCCTTAAGACTGCTGCATGGTCAGGTATAAACTTTTAGTGTCTGAAGCTGCTACTTCTGAGCCTCCAGGATTTTTCTCTCTCGGGATTTGTGTCTTGTCTATAGAAAGTGTGAAAGGAGTTTGGAGGAAATTTTCTTCATATGATTGAGAAAGCAGAATTCAGTTGTGGCACTAAGAATATACCTCACTGAAGGGTAAAAGTCATAAAGTAAAGCATGTCTTTTTAGACCAATTGTGAGAAAAGACCAAAGTAAATGAGTGAAAAGGGGTGAATGATGGGGTTTTTGTGCAGTTTTATTGTAGTAAATAAAAAGGAGGCTAGCCAATCGCTGCCTGCCAGAAGTTCTCCCAGACGTGCTCTGTGGACTCAGAAGATTGGTGTGCACCTGGAATCGGTTGTTTGGGTGCAATGTGACAGTTCAAAGTGCTGGAGGGTGTTTAATACAGGTTTTCCCTCAACACTTCAAATTCACCCTTCCACAGATGTGTTTAGTCTAGTAACGTGCACTGTCTATAATTATCTGAGCAACAAGTAAATTTCCCTTCCGCTTCTGTTAAATGCTGGGAATTCCATGGCGTGGTACTACATTTAATGAGGGTTATTGAATTGGTACCCTTCCTATTCCATGATGGGAGCAGAGCATATGACTGGAAGGAAGGCTCAACCGTAGTTAGATGACGAAAGGGTTGGTGCGAAAGGTGAAACTTCGCCAAGAACAAACGTCATCCTGAAATAGACAAGCAGCGGCGTAACCATGTGAGATGGAAGGGATTTAGCCCAAGACTTCCGGTGCAGAGATGTTGCAGGGTTCTCTGAAGTCTCAACTGGTTTATATCTGTAGGTGACCAGGCATTATCACTGGAGCATAATTTTGCCTTTGTCGGGATGCAGAGTGGGATCAAAACCGTTCCCAGGGCTGACTCATGCGTCTGCCAGGTAGGGAGGGATGAGGGAGGCTGAACCTATCTGCCCAGGACCCAGAAGAGGTGCGAAAACAAATCGCTTTCCCTTTCAACACACTGAGAAGACACTCAAGAGGTGGCATGCTGGGTCTTCAGAACTGAAATCCAGCACCAGGGGCTCTGTGCTCCACTCCAGGACTCTTTAAGACACTGCAATGTGTGTGTGGCTGGCCCTTTAAGACAGCTCCGGGCCAGAGAAACCTCATCCAGGAGAATTAGTCAGTTTGTTTTAGCAACTGCTTCCCGTGCCCTGGTCTCCCATTACTTCATCAGCATTCCGCAGATGCTGACTCTGTCCCCCTCTAAGCGCCCGTGTGGATTTCATAATCTCCTAGGGAACTCCCAGTACCAAGCCCTGGCGGCCCCACAGGATGCCACCTCTTGGGTCACGGGTGGAACCTGATGCCCTCACCCAGCGTCTCTGGTTGCAACCCTACCTGCCCCAGATTTCAGGTCTGCGTCAGAAGCTGCTACGGGAGGCGGTAGCGAGGTGACCCTGTTTGTTCCTGCCCAAGGCAGCCTCCCCACGCAATTCTAAGCAGCTAAGAATAGTCCTGAGTCCAGCGGCTGCTTAGGAAGGTTTCAGTGAGAGGGCTGCACGGTGAGGGCTGCCACCGGCTTGGACCAACAGTTCAGAGCCCCCTCAGAGTCCCTTTTTGCTTGGTCAGTGAGCTAGCAGCATGCCCTTCCTCACACTTTCTCCCACTGCTGAGCAGTGGTCTTCAAAGGAATCCCCTTGGATGCAAAAGCCCAACTCCCTTAAAATAGTTTACTGGCTAGGAAATGAAATGTAGTCCGAGGGAGCAGCAGGCTTTGGGCAGAGCAGGATCCAGAGGGGTTCAATGCTATTGTCAAAGATGTATCTCTCTCCATCCCAGGAAGAGTGAGTCTAACGGGAGGCAGGGTGTCTGCTAGAGGCCCCGACTAGCATCCCAACACTCACAACTCCAGGGGAAGGAGCCATCTGTGGTGAGGGTTCCAGGAGCAAATGTCCCGGGAGAAGTCTGATTGGCCCAGTCTGGACCATGTGCTCCTCTCTCAGCCAATCAGTTTTGATTGACCAGACCAGCACCCACAAGCCTGCCCCTGGGGCTAAGGCTAGGGGCCTTCACATCATACTGAAAGGGTTTTCACTGCAGGTAGTTGGCTCAACAGTAGCTTCCATGACACCCAGGGAGCTCAACCACAGAGGCAGCCATCTGCCGTCCTTTCCAGGGTGGGGCTGGTTGAAGATGCAGGTCCTCCCTGCAGGCCAGCAGCGCCTTCTCCTGCCCTCCAGCTCAGCTCTTTGTCTCTTTCACTTGACCTTCAGGACCCCAATTACTGGTTCTGGCAACCCCAGGAGGGTGTGCGCCACTGACATAGCCCACACCCTTGAGGACTCAACCATGGTGTCTCCCCAGGTACAGCCAGGCCACCCGCATGGAGGAGGCCCCATCTTCCCCAGCTTCCTACACCAAAGCAATTTTTTAGCATTACAGAATTTAAAGGCGCCGTGTCCTCATTTGATCAGTCAGAAACCCGAGGCCCGAGGCTCACGTTACCGGCAAGGGCTGCACAGGGAAGACGCTCACTGAGCAGGTGGAGGGGCCCCACCTCAGAGGACTGGCCCACTGCAGGCCCGGCCCGGCGGCTGCCTCGGAATTAGAAGCTCTCTAATGTTCTAGGAATTGGCCACATGAAGGGTGAAATAATGAAGCTACGCCGCAGACGAGCCTGTTTAATCTGCCCTCTTGCTCTTCCCTCTGCTCCCCATTTCATGATGGGATCAGGTGAGGTCGCTCCCCAGCCTGATGAAAATCTGAGCCCTGGCCGGGCTGCCCCCTCTCTCTAAGCTCATTATCTGACTGGCTCCTACTTTCCCAGGAGCTGCAGGGAGGAGGAAAGGTAATTAAGTGTTTTGCTTAAATGGCCTTTTCGGTTGACAGAAATAGCTGCACAGGGATGTGGTGGACGCTCCTTCCTGATTCCCTCCCCGGCAACTGCCGGGCTGCAGGCCGCAGGCGGCGCCAAGGGCAAGAGGAGAGCAATGGTGGTGCAAAGGTCAATCGGAGTGGAGGCTGCTTCTCTCCTCCCGCCCCTCGAGATAACCCCTGAAGTGGGCCATCTGCAGGCAGACACGCAGACGAATGAAATCACGCTGAGAACAGCTTCGGATGCCCTGGTGGGCCTTCTCCCCGCCGTGCAGGGAGAGTGTCTCATTTGTGTGCATGGGGACTGTTGGGGGCACGTGTGATCGGGCCAACAAGGGCCAGTGCTTCCCTCCTGCCTCACGCGGTCCTCTGTTGGACCAGCATACTGTGCCCAAGTCCAAGCAGCGGTGATGGTTAATGTCCCTTTGCAGCCGAGAGCAGTCACCGCTTACTAGAGAATGGGTTGTTTTGAGAGAACTGATACTGCCATATAGAGCCCTTGCAGACTGGGGGATGGGATGGGAGACGCGGGCAAAACACAGGATGCAACACCCACAGATGCCATGATTAAAGATCAGTCAATGGGCAAAATGTGCATTTCCATCCAATGAAGAGTTTGGATGCAAAGGGGTTCATGATGACAACACACAAAGACCAAAAGAGGGAGAAGATCAGAGCGTCAGTCAGAGATTCAGGTGTTCTGGATTTATTGAGGGAGGGAGTGCCTTCTAGGGGAAACTGGGGGCGGGGGGAGGGCAAAGGGGGGCATAGAGGGGACAGGAAGGGGTTGAGCAAGGCTGTTGTCTCAGGTGAAGACAAACCTTGGCCTTATCCACAGTGGGATGTGGAGGGGGCTCTGGAGCATTAAATAGAACTGCAGAGCTATTTCAGCACCCCCTTCCCCGAGCTTGATGCAAAAGATCCTCTCCTGTCTTTTACACCCTTTATCAGTCCGTCATTGGCTATGGGCCCCTCCCCCAACCTGGAAGGCAGAGCCTGTTCTCTTGAAAAGGCTATTCCCAGCAGCTGAGGGAAATGTTTTGCTAAAGCAGCCACTCTGGGAGCCAGGATATCTAAGTTGTGTGGACAGAAAACACAGCTCTCCCAGGTCAGTCATGAGGGTGGAAATGATGGTGAACAAAGCCAAAGTCTACTTCCTTGGAACCATGTTTCTACCTTTTATGGATACAGCACATGTAACAGCATTCATCTGACGTCTACGGAGGCATAGGTGTCACATCCAAGCTGGTCCCTTGGCTGCTCTGTTAAAAGTTTTTTCACTCTTCTATCAAGTTGGCAACTTCTGAACGGTGTGGTGTAGAGTAGAATCAGTGATCCCATGACCATGAGCCCACTGCCACACCCCCTCAGCCATGAAGTGTGTCTTTGACCTAAGATGATGTTATGTGTGATCCCATGTCAGTGAACTGGATTGTGTAATGGTCAAGGTGTTGTGGACAGAAAAGACCAACCCACATACAAAAGTATGTACCAATCCCAGTGAGCACGAGTCCCTGTTCTACTCAGGATGAGTGGGAACCTATGTAATAGACTTGCCACAAGTGCATGTCTGGCAGCAGTGGCTAAGTCGGCCTTGGAGAGAGGACGTCCATGCCTTAGCCTCCCTCTCTGCCTTCCTGACTGCTCCATTCATGAGCCCATTGCTCGTACACTGGGGAAGCCAAGGGCAGAGGTGGACACCACTGGCCAAGCCATCTAGTCTTTTTGGTCTTTTAGGACTTCTGCCACCGTGGCTCTCGGTGTGTCTTTATATGCAATACCAAAACCTTCACATTTATGGCCACTCCATAGTCTTGTATCTCTTAAAAAACAGCCATCTGTCACTTCCCCAGAGCATGATGTATATTCTTACCTTGAGCCACTTCTCTTTCTACACAAAGTGAATGACCAGATGCTGTGCTGGTGCAAAGCTCTCCCCATTGAAGGATTTCTCACCAATGTCTTTCAGGGTCACAAGAGAGGCTGTAGTACAGCAACAATCCATTTTCAGCGTGTGAATATATCTAGCTAATCTGTCTGCGAGTCAAGCTCAGGTTTTCTTCTCCACCAGCTGGTCATAAGAAACCCCCTTTGTGGCAATAGATGTGAGCTGAGGGAAGACATCATAGCAGGTGACATGGAGGCCTGAGCCATCAGCTCTTTTGTGTCCTCTGGACCTTTTCAAGCCCAATCCAGGATGTACCATTTCTATTCTACAGCAGATTGTTGCTGGGTCTGTTGGACATTATATTTTGTGGAGCTGATAGAACCCAGCTCATGACTGGCAGTTTGGCATGTGCTCAATTGATGTTTATTCCATGTTCAGATGGTCTGTCTCTACTAGTGGCCAATGATATGTCAATTGATATTTTTCAAATGGTGTCCTCTGCTGCAGATAACAGGGCCTTGTTCCAGAACCCTAGAAGTCTGTGCTGGAATTCTCTTTTGGGGGCTTACTAGAACCTCTACCCAGCATCCCTTTCTACCCAGATTCCTCTAGGACCCTGGAGCCTGCTGGAGCAGATAGTCCAAACAGCAGGAGAGCTCTTACTACAAGGGCTTTTCTTGCTCTGGAGCGAAAGCAGAACTAGTAGCCTCCCATGTCACATATTAAGTCAGAGTAATATTCTTGAATACAGAATGTATAGCCTTCAAAACCCTAAAATATCTAATAATTGTTGTGCTTCTTTCTTAGTAGTAGTGGGTACTATGTACCCACTTGTCCCTTACTTTGTTCCTTACTAAGAACAAGGTACTTGTTCCTCATTTTGGAGGGCCTATCCTGGCACACCCCAGACCACTGGGCACCTATAACCTTCACTGATGTGGCAGGTCCCTGAATCTTTGAAGAGTTTCTCTCCCATTATCTTCATAATGCATCCAGACTACTTGTCATAGTGGATCAATTTTCTTCAGAATGTCCAGCCAACCCAGACCCTTTCAGACTATATTATGACAGAGTGCAGGAGAATCAACATATCCCCCAGACTAGATTGTGACCGCTAACTGCTTCTCTATCTCCTTCCTATTGGGAGAGAATGCACTGAGCAGATCAAGAGCTGTATGCCCCATACCTGAGGCTGTGATGATCTGCTCTAGTCAAGTTAGCACATCTGGCAGAGCAGCTATAATTGGAGCCACTACCTGGTGGTGTTTGCAATAGTCCATTGTCAAATGCCATGATCCATCTGGTTTTGCAAAGAGCACACAGGTGATTATGACGAAAGCCACTACTGTCTATTGTTTAAATAATTTCTGTTCTTCTTTCCAGGATGCAATACTGCTGTTTTTTTAAATTTCTTTACTGATTAAGGTATTACTTTGATTTACTACTCTGGTGTGGGAGGGGGCTTCCACTTGGCTTTTCCTACTACAATAGCTCTTATTCCACAGGTCAAGAGACCAATATGAATATTCTGCCAAGCTAAGTATGTTTTTAACAAATATATATTCAAAAATTTTGGAAGTGACTACCTGTTCACCTGTGGACCCATCAGACCCACCATGAAATGGACCAGGGTCATGACTCCCACATAACCCTCCTGTAACAGAGAAATTATAATGGTACTTTGAGTCTCCAGGAATCCACACAAACTCAGACCTATAACCAAGAGCCTTTGTACAAGCTGGATACAACCTATTTTTGAGGGGAATGATACCCAGGTACATAGCCATAGGTTCCTTTAGAGAAGAACTAGAAAATCACTATTCTATACACTTGCCTCAGTTACAAAACCCATTCTTATTGGAACTTAACCTTCAATCAGTGGGTGTCTGAGAACTGGCTCAGTTTTGAACCTTGGGCAGTAAAGCATGAGCTTCAACTGGGATTTCAGCTTTCAGCTTTCTGTTCTCTTCATTCTTATTCTTATGATGCCAAATTTACCAACTAATGAATAACCTATGATGAATGCTGGATGTTGGAGATATAAGGGTGAAAAGATACAGCCCCTGACCTCCTGGAACTTTCTTCTTCACCTTCTCTTGATTACCTTCTCTTGATACTACAATCTTATTTATTTATATATAAGAGAGTGAGAGAGAGAGAGAGAGAGAGAGAGAGAGAGAGAGAGAGAGAGAATGTTGTAGATTCTTAGCAGTTAACATATTTGAAAGTAAGAACGACAACTATAATAATGGTTCCTATCAAGAAATTACCACATGTTCTAAGCATTTTACCTACATTATTTGATTTAATGCTCACAACTCTATGAGAGAGGTTTCTTCATTTGGTGGATAGAGAAATTCATTCTTACAGAGGTGGCCAAGGCTCAACCTGTTTCCCTAAAGCTGTTTATGACCAAATGAATATAAGAGAGATCAATATGGAAAATAAAGAACATTATAACCTGATGAACAAAAAGATAGACACAGAGGCAGTAAAGCACTGAACAGACTGTCAAATTACAGCGGGAAGGCTGCGGAGTGTTGGGAATAGGGGGAAAGAGATCAACCAAAGGACTTGTATGCATGCATATAAGCACAATCAATGGACACAAGACACTGCGGGGGTGGGATGAGGGCATGTGACAGGGGGTAGGGGAGGCTGGAGGAAGGTCTATGGGGAAGAAAAGGAGATATATGTACTACTATATGTAATACTTTAAACAATAAAATAAAATTTTAAAAATAAATAAAATAAAATGTAGAGAGATCAAAAGCAAAGAGTGGGGAGGGGGTTAGGTTGGTTAGAATTTTGTCCACAAGCCAAATTCTCCAGAACTCTTAATTCGCAAACAGAGAGTACCCACTTAAACAATGTTTTTCTCTTATGAGTCAAGCCAAACCAGAAACAACAGGGAGTTCAAAATTCAAGAGACTAAGTCATCTAAATCAACCATTATCCATTAGAAACAACTGCCATGTACTGAGTCCTGAGGGGGGGAAAAAGGACCATTCCATACTGAGGGAGCTCGCCAGCCTGTTGAGATAAAGTTATATGCCCAGAACAGGCAACCCCAGAAGTCTCAATGGCCAGGTTGTGCAGTGTTTCTCAAATTGCAAGTCTCAACCCAGTAGTGAATCATGACAACACTTTGAAAAAGACTGCATGGAACATAGATAAAAATGCTTTAACAAACAAACAAAACAAGCCAGCTTCAATCCAAGGGGGGCAAAAAGGCATTAAATCAGCATGACATGAAGAAAAAAAAATTGAATGACTAAAACAGAAGTATTTCCTTGGCTACCTGCGACTGATAAATTTTAAATGTTCCTGTAGCCACCTAAGGGATTATATTCATGAAAATCAGCATAGGTAACAGCAACAACAAAAAGAGCTTAACACTTTTAGACTTCCGGTGACTGACCCTCTCTCAGGGTCATCTAGGAGAGACAAGTGTTTGTGAGAGTCCAGGGTCACTGCCCATTACCAAAGGGCCTCCTTTCACCAGCATTCACACGTGCCGAGCGCTCACTCCTCCATGAAGTGGGTCTGAGGAAATGGCTGTGGTGCACAGGCCTCGGGGGAAAGCTACACAGTAACCAGAGGGCAGAGGTGGCTGGCGTGGGCTTGAGATACTTGCCAATGCTGCCTAAAGGAAGCCTTGTCGAGACTGCAAAGATCAGTTTTGCTTCCCTCTTGGGTTTGCTACTTGTGTTGGCCACCTAGAAACCAGGAAACCTTCCTTAGCAATCCACTCCACAGCATACAGACTCCTGACTTGAGAATGAGTTCACTGTGAGTCCAAAAAAAAAAAAAAAATGTATAAAATGGAAAGCAGGAAATGTATAGGTTTTCAAAGCACTTTTTGTTCAGGAAGGCCTCTCTATGAGTCATGCTTCATATTGAGACAGAACTTTTCTTCCAGAGCGTTCTGAGAGCGTCCCCCTGCTTATCACTGCCTCCCATATGGGAAGCACCAGCTAGCACCCTTGTTATGGGCTCCTCTCCCCCCTTCTCACCCCCCCCCCGGGGGCGGGGTTAAGTTCTAAAACAGGGCTGTGCTGTGTGCAGCCTGGAGAAGAAGGATATGCATGCTTCTATTCACTCCTAAGATGCTGCAGTCCCAAAATCACAAAGCATGTCTATAGCAGGCAGTCTTATGCTTGATTCATAAGCCAAAACTCTGAGTTGCTGGAATGTCAGGAACTCAAGTCACACTGAGCGGTCAGAGACACAGAACTGATTCACAAAAGGAGCATTTGAAAAACAGCTCCGGCGTTTTACTCAGAACTCGTCTATGCTGTGTCCTTGCCCAGAAGTGTCTTCCCTCCCACTCTGCCCTGGCCTCGCTTCTCCTCATCCTCCGACCTCGGCACAAATGTCACCTTGTCAGATACCCGTCCCTGACCCTGATGCCTGAGCCAGGTCACCCAATCAATGCTCCCTCAACGCATCCTGCTCTTTTCCTTCACAGCGCTGATCACAATGATTAATTACGCTGATTGGTATGTTCACTGGTTTACTATCGGCCTCGCAGGTGACTGGAAGCTCTGTGGTCGCCTGTGGATTCACCCGGCACGCCCAGCACACCGCCCCCAGCGCTGGCACTCAGAGGACAGCGGCTGTTTGTCGAAGGAGTAAATGAGTTATCTTTATGAAATTGAAATTTTGTTGCCCGCTGCTTACCATTAAGCAGTTGGTTTGTATTGAATTTTGAAGAGATTATCGTTATTATCAAGATCCGAAGGGTTTATGCACACCCATGTTCGTAGCAGCATAATTCACAATAGCCTAAGGGAGGAAGCCACCCAGGTGTCCGTCGACAATGAATGGATAAACAAAATGTGGTCTAGCCATGCAATGTTACTCAGCTTTACAAAGGACATTCTGACACAGGATACAACGTGGATGCATGTTGAAGACATTAAGGAAAACACGCCAATCAGAAAAGGACAAATACTGTATGATTCCACTTCGTATGAGCCACCCAGAGCGGCCAGACTCACAGAGACAGAAAGTAAAATGGCGGTTACCAGGGGCCAGGAGGAGGGAGGAACAGGGATTGAGCCTTGACTAAGTGCAGAGCTTCGGTTTGAGAAAATGGAAAGTTCTGAAGGCCCATCAACGGGGGTGATGATTGCACAACAATGTAAGTGTGCCTCATGCCACTGAACTGCACTTTTACGAATGGTGAAGATGGTAAATCTTACGTGTATTTTGCCGTAATTTAAAAAAAATAGAATTTGAAAATACTGTGTTTATTATTACACCAATGCATGCTTTTGGTGTTATGCGCAATATGGGGCATATTTCAAATAAACGGTAACGTGCAAATACTGACAGTGCTGGTCGCAGTAGCGAACGGAAGTTTCCGTTTCCGGCTATGGTTCCAGGGGCGCTTTCCTCTCTCCCCTTTCCTAGTCACAGAGCCCAGCGTGTCAGACACGGGGTGGGTGAGATCCTCTGGCTGGAGGTCCGACAGGATGCAGGGTGGACAGACTGATGGGGAGATAAATGAAAGAATCTCCATAATAAGAAGTTGTTCAAAATCGTGTGATGGAAACTACAATTTATATCCTAGATTTTGGTAGTTAGGACATCTTATTTCCTCAAACCACTTCATCCCTTTTTATAGTGAAATGGATTTAAATGATGACTATTTATAAATAATCAAATATGAGGGGAATCTTAAATAAGACAGAATTTTAAATTCCATCGCACTGTTTATTTCTAAAAGAAGTGTTTTGTTCCCAAAGATGAAAAACGTTTATGATTTAGTCATTATTATCCACATTTTACAGGAAACTGGGGCAGAAAGAGAGCAGTACCTTGCTTAAAAGCTCGTGGCTAGGAAGTGACAGAGCTGGTGTAAAAGCCAGATGCCATGTTGCTAACCAATAGGTTCTACCAGCTCTTTCTCTTACAGAAAAAAGGAGAAGGAGGAAGAGAGGAGGAGAGGAAGAGAGGAGGAGGAGGAGAAAGGGAAGGGAAAGAAAAGAACCTTCTAGCCCGGCCTGTGTGGCTCAGTGGTTGAGCATCGACCTATGAACCAGGAGGTCACAGTTTGGGTTGCGGGCTTGATCCCCAGCATGGGAAGTGCAGGAGGCAGCTGATCAATGATTCTCTCTCATCATTAATGTTTCTATCTCTCCTCCCTTCCTCGCTGAAATCAATAATAATATTTTTTTTAAAAAAAAGAACCTTCTAGTTCAGGGCCTTGAACTTTAAAAACCAAGTCATATTCAAGTAGTTGTTCTATTTTCATGCTCACATTTTAACACAAACAAGTGGGAGTGGGGCTCCCGGGGCTCCCCCAGTCTTGCCAAATGAAGTCCCTCTTGTTTCCCAGGTGGCCGCCGCTCTGCAGCTGCCCTGGGAGCCTGGCCAGAGGTCCCTCCGCACACACTGCCTCCCTCACTCTTCCTGTGACCGAGGATAACTTCCCTCACACCCCACAGTTTCCAGAGGCCGCATTGTTCTTGGGTCCCCGATTTGGAGTTCCAAAAGGCTTCATTTCCTCTGACGAGCCTTTCCCCTGCCCCAGAGGTGGGGGAACAAAGTCAGCTCTCCCATTCTCCTTTGCTCTAGGTCAGCGTCTCCTAAGGCAACCTTACAAAATACACTTAAAGTGGCAAGACACCAATATCCTCAACAGGGAAGCATTCACACTCCAGGAACATAAGCCAGGCGGGATGGGTGTGGGCTGTGGGGGAGGTGGCAGTGCCAGGGCAGGGCAGGAATGAGGAGGGAGCAGGAAGAGAGAAGCTGTACAAAAAAGTCCATGGCTACTGCATCTAGACAATATTAATGCACTAGCAAAAAAAAAAAAAATCATCAGCCCAGCTGGTGTGGCTTAGTGGTTGAACGTTGACCTATGAACCAGGAGGTCACGGTTTGATTCCCTGTCAGGGCACATGCTGGGTTGCGGGCTCGATCCCCAAAGTGGGGTATGCAGGAGGCAGCCAATCAGTGATTCATCACTGATGTTTCTCTCTCTCTCCCTCTTCCTTCCTTTCTGAAATAAATAAAAATATATAATTTTTTAAAAATCATCAGTCCAAAAGCATCACTGAATCAGAATTTATTCTAACAAATATATATTTTTTTATTTTGGGTGCCAAATTAAGCCAGTTTATTACATAAAGATTCTTTTTCTAAACAGTACTTTTTAAAAAAAGAAAAGGAATGGAGGAGGGTGTCTGTGTTCACTAGCACCTACTCTCTTTGAGACGACAGTTAGCATCATCGCTGGGGCGTCTGTCTGGCCTTCATTCTTTAAACAAGCCTGAGGAAGGTTTCCTGTGTTACTCTGGGCAGACACCTGCAGTTCTGGGCTCGTATTTAGATTACACTACACAGACCTTCCTTTCTCCCCTCTCTGAATTCTGGCCATTCTCTGACAATGCGAGCCCGCTCTCTCCCGGGAATGGTGAGACAGGTCGGACACCTGGGGGCGGCCCCCAGAGCCCGAGGCCCTCGCACACCTATTCTTCGGGATCGGATTCAAAGCCTTGGCAATCTCCCGCCCGGCCTGTGGGGCTGAGAAGTCTTAAAATTACTCTCTGGTGCCTTGCCCTTATTTTGTCAGTGCATTTTGTAAAGAATAAAACAAAACACACAGAACTTCAGACTGGAAAATGCGAACAATAGAAGGAAATGATGGAGACACTCTGGTTTCTGAGCTCGGGAACAGTGAGCTTTAGTGAAGGAGGGATGTCATACTCTGCCCCCGCCCCTCCCACCCACAATCCTATTGAGGTCAGGGTACAAAACGGAAAGCCGCAGATCCCCTCAGAAGAAAAAGACCAAGAACTTCTGGAGATTTATTTTTGCTTGATACAATTTGCATCTCTATTTTCAACCTTACAAATCAACAAGTATCAAGGGTATTCAAAAAGTCAGAAAATAAAACAATCAACTGATTTTTTTGAATACACCTTTTCACAAAACGGTATCTGCACTTCTGTGTTCGTTGCAGCATTATTTTCAACAGCCAAGACATAGAAATGGCCCACGTATCCAATAAATAAGTGGATAAAGGAAGAGTGGCACATATATGCAATGGAATATTAGTCAGCCATAAAAAAGAATGAAATATTGCCATTTGTGACAACACAGATGAACCTTGAAAGCATAATGCTAAGTGAAATAAGTTAGAAAAAGACAAATATCATATCACCTCACTTATATGTGGAATCTAAAAATATGTTTTTTTAATTTTAAAAAGCTTGTAGACATGGAGAATAAATTGGTTGCCAGAGCCATTAGCAGGGGGTTGAGGGGGGAAATGAATAGAGGTGTCAAAAAGAACAAACTTCTAATTATAAAATAAGTAAGCCATAAGGATAAAATGTACAGCTAATGACCGTAGTTTGTAAAACTATATTGCATATTTGAAAACTGCTAACAGAGCAGATCTTAAAAGTTCTCATCATAAGAAAAAAAGTCATAACTATGTGTGGTGACAGATGTTAACTAGAGTTATTGTGGTGATCATTTCACAACTTACATAAATATCAAGTAACTGTGTTGTACGCCTACACCTGAAACCAATATAATGCTGTATGTCAATTTTGCCTCAAAAACACTGTTCAATTCTGAAGAAAATATCTACATTTTCAACTACTATGTTCAATGCTTTCTGTTTTCTCCCAGGCCCCTCCCACAGGCCCTCTTCTCACACTCCCCTCTCTGAGATGTGTCCCCCAGGACCCCATACAAGGAAGAAGGGACAGGAGCCCTTTCTGTTGCACAGAGTCACCCAGAAATAGAATAACTTGTGTGGTGTTGGACAATTGCTCCTGCGCTTCAGTTCCCAGCCTCTGCCTCGGAACTTTGCAGTACTCCACACTGCAAAAACCACGCGCGCGCGTGCACACACACACACACACACACACACACACACACACACCTCAGCCATGTGATATGCTCTGGGCCAGTGGTCGGCAAACACATTAGTCAACAGAGCCAAATATCAAGAGTACAATGATTGAAATTTCTTTTGAGAGCTGAAAATCGACTTCTGCGCATGGGCCACGAAGTTTCAATCACAGTGAATGCCCGCACGTGGTATTTTGTGGAAGAGCCACACTTAAGGGGCCAAAGAGCCGCATGTGGCTCACAAGCCGCGGTGTGCCGACCACTGCTCTAGGCAATTACATTGAGACAGGACAGTAAGAAGCTAGACAAAATAATTAAACAAGGCCAAACAACTTGAGCAATTTACAGCCAGCTACTGAATCACAGGGTTTTATCTTCCCTAACCAAGGACACGCAGGAGGAACAAATGGTTACACATTCCAGACCATTCAGGACAGACCAGCATCGGTCCCAGTTCCTCCTCAGTAACATTCTTTAAAAATAAAACCAATCTGAAAATAACCCTGACCCATTTTTGCACACATTTTGATGAATCAATATATTGAAGGACACACCTGGTGAGCTAATGAATATTCTGTTAACACCCTCTTCCCCAGAGACCTCCCCTAGGATTCCTTGTATCTCTGCTCTCTTCCTCTAAAGATCCACATGAGACTTGCAACCAGGGGAGAAGCAGGCAGCAGCTGCTCGTCCTGGGCTTACCCCCTGAACCTGTCTCCAAGGCCCCCTTTTCCTCTTTCTCTCTCCTGTTGCTTCTTCTACCTCAAGCCCTTCCTTTGTTTCACTGTCCACAGCTTTAACAAACATAATCTCAAAATCTCATGTACTCCTGTTGTGAAATGTTCCCGCACGAAGTCAAGAACCTACACACCACCAGGAGACCCAGGGCAGACCTGCTCCGGGCCCTGACCCCGTCCAGGAACAACATGATAGCAGACACAATGTGAGCAAAGCTTCTGTGACTGGCTTCCTCGCCTGCACATCTGCCATCATCCCGGGAAGAACAAGCCAGGGCCCGCCTGCTGCCCAAGGAGGAGATGAAAGAAACCCAGGTCAGAACCATTTCCAGCTGGAGCTCACGCCCTCAGATGAATAAGAACTGAGAAGGGGCTGTTTTAAGCTCTTGAGTTTTGGAAAACTTAGTTAAATCGTATCCTATATAATAAAAGGCTAATATTCAAATTGTCCCCTCAACCGAGAGTATGACCAACTGGGAGTTCAACTGGAGTTCAACCAGGGTGTGGGGCTGGCCAACAGCCCTCGACCCCTTCCCCAGTCAGCCCCACCCCTAACCGCCCCCCCCCCCACCCATATTGGGGGCGGGGCCAGCCCACCAACTGCCCAAGGCCCCTGCCCTGGTTCAGTCCAGCCCAATTGGTTCCAATCAGGGAGGGCTGGCTGGACCCCACCCATGCACGAATTCGTGCACTGGGCCTCTAGTTTGGAGATAATAGCTAACTGATACATCCCATTAGATTTTCCCATTGGGGTGGCTTTGTCTTATTGCACTGCAATGTTACTTGAGAATAAAAGAAGCTTTGGAGCCCAAAGTCACCAGAAGAACAACTAAGTAGCGTTTTATTTATTCTAGGCCCTCCCTCTGTGGTCTCCCCTTCCTGGCCCTTAAATGGAGGAGGTGTTTACACCCAGAGAAAAGCAAACCTCTGACTTTCTTCGTTCAATGTCCTATTTTTCTTTCGAGCCTAGAAACCTGCCACCTGTGCCTCAACCCAAGATCCACTTGGTCACTGACCTCTCCTGTTGGCCATCAGCCCTGTGGCCAGCACCTGTACTGCTGGGCTGCATCACACGCAAGGCCCTGGTGGCACTGCAGCTGGCTACCAAGTTGGTTTCTTCCCCTTCTTCCTGACACTGGTCTGAGAAAGGTCAGCATTAGGTGCTCAAATGGTGAAGACCACCCAGGTAGTAATGAATGCTTTACCACGTGACTCAGCTCTCCTGCCTGCTCCATCACCACTGATGTCCTTCCTGTCCCCCAGGTCACAGTCTTGCCTCTCAGGGCGGAAGTAGGTCTTACCAATAGCATAGTTTTGTTGTCCTTGACGCCCGCTACATGCACTTCCTAGGCCCAGGCTCTGCTTTCTGGGTCAGCTATTTCTGGCTGGGTTGCACAACCTGGTCCCCGCACCCTGATCTCTTTCACACACACTCTCGGGACCTATGTGAAGATCAAGTGTCTTTGTCTGAAAACCAAAGCCTTCCACCACTGCACTGCCCCCATATTGTATCTGAGTTTGTTTCCTAGAATCCTCTCCAAATCCAGAAAACTCTCTGTCCTCTAGTTTCTCTATCATAAAATCTTAATTTTGCATCTTTCCCCTCATTTTCTCCTTTCATTTGGAACATGTGCCAATTAGTGTTTTCTTGCTTCAATGGCTCCTCCTGAAACCCCACCTGCTCCACGAAGGACTCATCGGGGAAGGGCACTAATCGCCGCGTCCCCATTCTGTACTGCATTATTTATGCCGCTCATGCTGCTAGATTTCAAGCTCTTCGGTGGCCAGGAACATCACAGTTGCTTTGGTTTATTTCCTCTGCTGTGCAGCTCTGTGTTCATTTACTATCTAAACAGAGAATGATGAGGGAGTAGCAAGGCGCGACCCAAAGGAACAGAACACACAGAGAAAAACTGGGACATTGTGAATTATTCTGTGCTTTTCTCTTTGAAAGTGCCACAGAAGTTGCCCTTTAAGCATTTTGCCCTGAACAAGCCCTGGCATGGAGCTGGGAAGAGGCGAGGGGATCCAGGAGGTGGGCAGCCCTGGGTTGGGAAGGGTCTACTCCCTGGGAACATGGCCCCAGAGGCCATGCTAAGGGCCCAGCAAAGGTCAAGTGTGGTGTGGGCTCCCGGTGACCAGGCGCCATGCCAGGCAGGATGTCAAGGGAAGCAAAGCGAGTGCCCATCATGTGTCTCCCTTCCTGTGACCCTCCTGTCCCAACCTACTGTTCTCAACCCCTTTGTCTTCAGCCTAAGGGTGGGCTACCCACATGCCTTGCCCTGGAATTCCATTCAGTTCTGTTCTCTTTGGAAAACCTTTCTTTCCTTCATCTCACTAAAATGCCTTTCTATCAACTAATAGTTACAATCCTATCTAATATAAGGGTGATATGCAAATTGACCATCACTCCAACACACAAGATGGCCACCCCCATGTGGCCAAATATGGCTGCCCCCATGTGGACACAAGATGGCTACCCCCATGTGGACACAAGATGGCCACCACAGATGGCTGGCAGGGGAGGGCAGTTGTGGGCAATCAAGCCAGCAGGGGAGGGCAGTTGGGAGGGACCAGGCATGGAAGGGAGGGCAGTTGGGAGAGACCAGTCCTAGAGGGGAGGGCAGTTGAGGGCCACCAGGCCAGCAGGGGAGGGCAGTTGGAGGGGACCTGGCCTGCAGGGGAGGACAGTTGGGGGCAACCAGGCCAGCAGGGGAGAGCAGTTAGGGGAAATCGGGCCTGCAGGGGAGGGCAGTTAGGGGTGACTGGGCCGGCAGAGGAGGGCAGTTAGGGGTGACCAGGCTGGCAGGGGAGGGCAGTTAGGGGCAATCGGGCCAGCAGGGGAGCCGTTAGGCATTGATTAGGCTGCCAGGGGAGTGGTTAGGGGGTGATCAGGCTGGCAGGCAGAAGCAGTTAGGGGCAATCAGGCAGGCAGGCAGGCAAACAGTTGGGAGCCAGCAGTCCTGGATTGTGAGAGGGATGTCCGACTGCCTGTTTAGGCCCAATCCTGGTGGGCCTGGGTGGGATTGGGCCTAAACGGGCAGTTGGGCATCCCTTGAGGGGTCCCAGATTGGAGACAGTGCAGGCTGGGCTGAGGGACACACACACCGCCCCCTCATGCACCAGGCCTCTAGTCTATATATATAAAAGGCTAATATGCAAAGCGCCCCCTTGGGAGTTCAACCGGGAGACCGGGAGCTCGATTGCTGGCTATAATGTGCGCTGACCACCAGGGGCTGGCCCTGATCGCCGGCCAGGCCTAGGGACCCTACCCATACACGAATTTCATGCACCAGGCCTCTAGTTTACTATAAAGTTGCTCAGAACTTTATAGACTTGGAGCTAACATATTCTGGAGCTTAAATAAATGATCTCATTTAATCCTCGCAGCAGCCCTGCGGGAAAGTCAGTGTTGTTATTATCTTCCTTTTACAAATGAGGAAACCGAAGCCCGGAGTGTTCATAACTTGCCCGAGGCTACAAACCCAGTGAGATTTGGGGCTCAGGTGGTCAGACTCCCAAACCTACGTCTTTGCTCCGCACGGCTCCTGCACGGCAGCTGTCTTCAGCCAGTGTTCACTGTGGCCCAGGGTAGGTGCTGGGAGGCTTCCCTCCCAGAAACTGTCATGAATTCAAATATGACTTATGGGAGGTACACAGTCATACCAAGTGCACCATGTGGGAACTAAAAGCACTACCTTCAGCCTGGTTTTACGCCCTACATTACGCCCTACGTTAGTTAAGGGAACAAATAAGCACCCACATGTTTGTAGCTTAACGCCGTCCAAGTTTATTTCTCACCCAGATAACAGGCCAACACAAGGGCTCCCTGTTGGCGGACCCCTTTCATCTGCTGGTTTCACCATCTCCCGGCAGATAGGGTGAAAGAAGGTGGTAAAGGGATATCTGCTTCTTGCAAACCCCAGCCCAGAAGTGACACGTTTCACTTCCACTTCTGTTCCAGTGGCTGCTCTCTCTGCACCACCCGCTCTGTCCTGGCCTCACGGTTGACCCAGTTTCCTGGGGTGGCCACAGGGGCTTCTCAGTAAACCTGACACCCACAGGAGACCACACCCTCCCCAGCACCTCACAGTTGCCTGAGAGCCTGGTGTTAGGAGTCAAACCTTGGTGACAAATAAGCCCGAGTAAAAGTCCCCGCCTACCTCCGAATTTGCTGGGTGAGTTGCTGAACTTGTGACTCCAAGGGTCATGTTGAGATACACGTAAAGCATCAGACCTTCAGGATATGCTAAGTACTTAATAAAACATCAGCTATGTGTTCCTTGTAGCACCTTGTCAGACTGCCCAGGCCAGAGTCAAGTCCCCAGACCCCGTGACATTTGCTCCTGGCCACTGGCCATGTGCACGGCCCTCGTTAGAATGGGGAGGAGAGCGGGCACCCTGTGTTCTTCCCCCTGCTCTGAGTGGCCACATCAAAGGAGGACTTGAACCAGAAACAGACACAGGAAAGGAAGGACCAGGACTGGGGAGCATGCAGGAAGTAACAGAGGAGGGGCAGCAAGCAGAGAGAGGTGTGTGTGAAGGAGAGGCAGGTAGAGCAGGTGGGGGTTGGGAGTCTGGGGGAGGAGCAGGGGCAGCAGGCCGATGGGAAAGGTGTGAGGTGTGCCCTGGACCTCTCCCGGCCCAACCCTGTCCGCTGCTCAGTGGAGAGGGGTGTGGTTTTAGAGACCGTCCTGTCCAAACTGGGTGGGGTTATGAGTCACCCCAGTACTCATCTCAAGATGCACTAATGTCATTCATCACTTGTTGTGGGTTCAACTGTGCCCCCCAAAAAAGGTATGCTGATGTCCTAACCCCTGGCACCTGTGACAGCGACCTCATGTGAAAACAGGGTCTTT
The DNA here is from genome assembly GCF_027574615.1 of Eptesicus fuscus. Lineage (NCBI taxonomy): Eukaryota > Metazoa > Chordata > Mammalia > Chiroptera > Vespertilionidae > Eptesicus > Eptesicus fuscus. The sequence continues at coordinate 32,861,591 of NC_072491.1, read as the reverse complement.
CCGGATGTAAGTTAAGATGCGGTCACCTGTGTATGCCTGGAGCAGGGTGGGTCCTTCCAATGTGGCTGGTGTCCTCATAAGAAGAGAACCAGAGACAGGGACACACAGAGGGGAAATGCCAGGTGAAGACAGAGGGACGACAGCCTCGTGACCACAGACGCAGAGGTTGGATGCTGCCCCTGCCCTCCCGGGAACAGCCAGGACTGAGATCACCACCAGACGCTGGGAGTGAGGCCGGGGCAGATTCTGTCCGAGCCCCACGAAGGAACCAACCCAGGAACCAACCCGGCCAACCCTTGCCTCTGAGCAAAACAGACAAAGTTTACAGTCCGGTGGGAGAAACAGATATTAATCGGATCGTTAATTACCAAGTCTGGGGGCCATCTCTCCCTTTACCCCAAGTCTGAGGGTAGAAATGGGTCTTTGCCACTTTTTTTTATCCCTAGTGGTAGCGCTGAGATAGAAAAGCTTGATGAAAGGTAGGCCACAGGGAGCTGGGTCACCTTGACATCAAGCTCTCTGCAGTGTCATGTTCAAAGCCACCACTGCCTCCAGAAGCCCTGACCAATGATGTAAATCCTTAGTCCAGATTGAGGAGGTGGCAATGGGGGTGGGGGGGAGGGTTACATCCCAAAGCACACGGCCAGACCCCCTAAAATCCTCTTGCCGGTTCCCCTCTGCTCAGAACCTGCTCCCAGCCCCTCCCCCTCCCACCTGACTCTCTCTGGAGGTTTCCTCAACTCCGGGTCCTTTCTCAGGCAGAGAAATGGGACTCTCTTGGCTTCTTACAAAGCATTCTGCTTGGATCCTGGGAGGAGGGAGGAGCTGTTTGATATTCAGGCTTCATTTTGTGTTGTTTTTCTCGTGAACTCGTGAATTACCAAATGAATGACCAAACGGCCAGCTCTCAGCAGCCTCCGGCCTTCACCTTTTGCAAAGGAGGAAAGATCCTGAATTATTTAAGCAGACCCGGAAAGCCCAGAACTCAGCGCCATGCAGAATCCCTTCTCCTAGGGCAGGGGATTAGCTGCTTCCTTAAGTATCTGAGTCCTCAGATATTCCCTGACACAGGGCTTCTGGAATGGCAGGTACTTGGGCATTTTCCTCCATTTGGCTCCAGCGCGGGGTTAGGTCAAGGAGCCACACTGAAGGCCGAAAAGAACCCCGGGCTGGGGAGTCACAGATGTGTGCCCTTGGGGAAGTCCCCCCACATCTCTCAGTCTCAGCATGAGCTTATGCGACCTGAGAAGATCCTACCAGACCCCCAGGAAGGCCAGAGCAAGCTCCCGAGCTTCGGCAGCACGTGGGCAGGGGGAGAAGATCCATCAAAACACTAATTTGAGAGAGATATGCACCCCTATGTTCATCGCAGCACTATTTACAATAGCCAAGATAGGGAAGCAAACTAGGTGAATGGATAAAGAATATGCAGTTCCTATACACACAATGGACTATTACTCAGCCATAAAAAAAAAAAAAAAAGAATAAGCTTTTGCTATTGGCAACAACATGGATGGACCAAGAGGGTATTGTCATACAGACAAACACTGTATGATTTCACTTATTTGTGGAACCCGAAATAACACAACAAGTGAACAAACAAAACAGAACAGAAACAGCCCCATAGATACAGAGAATAAACTGATGGTTGCCAGAGGAGAGGGTGAGGGGAGGGATAAATGAAAAAAGGGGGGGAAAAAAGAAGAAGAAAGACCAATCAGACCAAACCAAACAACAGAACCTCAGTCGGCTCATCTTTGCAGGCTCTTTCCTACCAGGACCTGGTGGTTGGCTTCTGCTGACCGGCACTCCTTTGGTGACACTTCGCTTGGGAGACTTTGAGCAACCGGCACCCTTAGAAGAGCAAGTGACCCGGACACAACGCTCAGCACATGTGGCCCAGCAGAGGCGAGATGATCAGCAGAGAAATCTCGAGCTCAGCCATCAGGGAAACTCATCCTGAAAGGCCGGGGAGCCTCTAGAATTGTACTTGGCGTGACCTGACACCTCAGCAGTGGCCAGGGATTCGCTCCTCTCAATACTTTAATGCCTGGAATTCTAAATATCTTGTTGTTATTAATTTATCGGGCAGTCACTGTAATTATCCCACTGGTAATGAATTCATTGGGTATGCATTTCGATGTCATTTGTACAGTGCTTGCACAGGCACCGAATGATTCAGCATTAATTAATCTATCTTCAAAGTAAAATGCTCACAATCAATTCATATTACTTGGACCCTGAAGCCACTGGCAGAGTCTTCATTCTAATTATTATTATTTATGAACTGTGCAAGGTATTTTCGAATGTTTGCGTTCAGTCTCTCCCAACACCCGCTCCCCCTGTCTATACATCACTGCTGCTCTGCCAAATAGATTTGTCTGATCAATACTTCAGTGTCCTTATCTTGAAAGATGTCACCTTGTGTCTGCAGCTGTTAGCCCATCACTGCACGCAAAGATTTTCTGAGCTGCTTCTGTAGCAGTGAAATGTATCATATTTTTACACGACATTCATCTCAAGGACCATCCAGATAGGAAAAACATCAGGACCTTTTCTATTAAGCCATGAAAATATTCTCTTGATTGCTTAACACACCTTATCACAGAGTGGTCGATTCACCAATAAACAAAATCATATTTTTAAATGTGAACATTAGAATCAGATTACTCTGAGGGGAATGATATTTTAAGTCATGTGACTTCTCAGAGGACCGGATTTAGTACCTCACCTTAAATATCCTGATGACGAGTGAAAAATGAAAAACAACACAGATATCTGTCATATGCCAACCAGACGCTGGGTAACGTAAACACACAGCCCACCCGTTCTCTGTGGCGAACAGGACTAGGGAGGGACACGACATGCCAATGCCAGCCAAAGACACGCAGAAAAGAAACACAAAACGCTAAATCACTGTAGTGCTGACACTTCTTGAACTTGAACTTAAAGCTCTCAACAGCAAAAGAGTTATTTTTCAATGGGTCAAACTATCAACTTAATTTATGTGAGGTCTTGAGATACAGACCCAAAGCAAAGATGACATACATATGTAATTTTGAGTTAGACACCTCATTTTATTCATGTTATTAATTCCATTCTAATTTTTGTATTTAATTCCCAAACCTCAAGAGCAAATGTCTAATTTCTACTGAGTTCTTTTCTATTCCATGGTGTGTGTGTGTGTGTGTGCGTGTGTGTGTGCGTGTGGAACACGACCTAACACAGGGGTAAATACTTTCTTGTAAAGTCCAGGATCCATATTAAAGCACATTCTTGTTGGCTTTGACTGGGAGACAGTGTGAGTCTCCTTGAGCTCATGTGTGTCTCACTCACTCTTGGGCACGACTGCATGATGTATGTGCTCTGTCATGCGCATTTCCTCTATGCGTTCTTTGCCCTATTGAAACAGGCACGAGATGATGGTAATCTTACGAAAACTTAACATGATTTGTCTATTACGGAAGGTGTATTTGATGCTGTCACCAAGCCTGTATCCATTAGTAACCTCACAGGTTCTTAAAGGGACACTACTAACAATACCTGACTTTTTAAAATTCTGAGCGTCAGTAAAGTCTACAGCTCTCTGTGGCGGACAGGACTAGGGAGAAACAGGACATGCCAAATGGAGCTCCTCTGCTCCATCTCTCCATGCCTTCCCATCCCTTTTGAGATTCTATTTTAGTTTTTTTCCACACACAAAAACATTTCAGAACTTTTCAGTAAGCCCATGCTCCATAGTGAGGTGCACCAAAGAAAATGAACATTAAAATGCTCGACTGTGTTTCTCAGGGAGACCGGGTTCTCAGGATTTGACTTGGTTTTGGAATGTTGACCTACTAACAAGGAGAGAAAACCGAAGCCCAGCTGAAGGCTGTGGTTGTTTCCGCAGACCGACCACGCCAAACCCATCACACCCACCCTCACACCCACCCGAGCAGCCGCTGTCCTTACTGTGTCCTCCAGACGCCACTCGAGGTGAGCTGCCGCGAGGTTACTCCGAACACCGAACGCCGTCTGGGATGGACTCACTGCCCAGGCACCAGCGGGGAACTCAGCGTTTGACCACGTGCTCCCTGGGAAAACAGGGGCCTGGATGAAAAGATGAATCAGGTGTGAGGGCTGAAGACTATATACCAGGGGTCCTCAAACTTTTTAAACAGGGGGCCAGTTCACTGTCCCTCAGACCGTTGGAGGGCCGGACTATAGTTTAAAAAAAAACTATGAGCAAATTCCTATGCACACGGCACATATCTTATTTTGAAGTAAAAAAACAAAACGGCAAAAACACCCACATGTGGCCCGCGGGCCGTAGTTTGAGGACGCCTGCTATACACTCTCCCCCCACCTTCTAAGTTCTTCTAGCCAGACTAATAATCCAATTAACAGGAGGCAATGTATACAGTTTATTCTGGATGTACATACCCAGGGGCTCATACATATGAGACCCAAAACACGTTGGGCAGTTGAGGCTTACACGCCATTCTGGGCCCGAGAAGGAAGGGGTGCGGGCTGTGGGGTTCAGAAAGGGCCATCGGCAGTTCACAGGTGGCCGAGAGGGAGCTGGCCATGTGGCAAACCAACTCCTGCTGGGCAACACAGAATCCAGGAGACACGGCAGGGACCCAGCCGGCCGGCCCTGCTGGGATCCCTCCGTCCGCCACCCTGACTTCTAACTGGGCCGAGGGGAAGTCCTCACGGGGAATATGCTAAGATTCCCTTCCTCACGTGGGCCTCTCCCTCGGAATTACCTTAGGCAGGAAAGCCAGAGGGTCCTAGGTCCTTTCTGGGTCTTCGGCTTCTTAATAACCAGCTTAAAGTCAACATCCTAAAAGGCACATTTGGGGGAAGCAAAACTTCAGTCCCGTGCACAGGCCAGTCCTTGGCGAGCATTTGCTGATGGGCCCCGCCTCCCAGCGCACGAGCAGAAAGCGCTCCCCCGCCTCCACCTGGAAGGCCCAGCAGGTGCATCGGTCCTGGGGAGGAGGTCGGCAGGTGCACCGGGTTTACCTGTTCAAAATCTCGCGAAGGGCTGGCGAAAGGGATGCGGACAGCTCCACAGGTGGGAAGTGTTTCGTTTGTCGACACAGCTTTGTGTGTCCAGATATGTGAGGCCAATGAGAAGACAGTCATGTCCCTTATCCACCACAATTTGCTCATGGCGAAATGCTCCTCGGACTTTGGTGCTACGTCACGGTTTACCCAGGCCCCGGCGGTAACGTTAAGTGGGGCCAGGCGGGAGACTCCCAGGGCCTCGTTTAGAATCTATTGAGCACCTCCCCCTTCCCCAACTCGAAAAGCACACCCATTTCCCTGCCGGGAAAGATGAGTCGCAGCCTCTCCTCTGGAGGTCATTTTGGGATACATACCAAAACATGCAGGTGGGGATGAATGCTCTCACCTTCTGTATGAGTTTGCTAGAGCTGCTGTGACCAGGTACCACAGACTGGGTGGCTTGAACAGCAGTGATTTAGTGTCTCACCCTCTGGAGAATAGAGGTATGTGATCAAGATGTCAGCAGAGATGGTTCCTACTGAGGACCTGACCGAAGGATCGCTCTCCTTGGCCAGGGGATGGCATCTTCTCCCTGTGTCCCCACACGGTCTTCCCTCTGTGGGCGTCTGGGTCCTAATCTCCTCTTCATTTTTTAAAAAAATATATTTTTATTGATTTCAGAGAGGAAGGGAGAAGAGAGAGAAACATCAATGATAAGAATCATTGATCGGCTGCCCCCTGCACGCCCCCTCCTGGGGACCGAGCCTACAACCCAGGCATGTGCCCTTGATTGGAATTGAACCCGGGACCCTTCAGTCTATCCAGTGAGCCAAACCGGCCAGGGCTGGCATCTCCTCTTTTCATAAGGATGCCAGTCAGATTGAATTAGGACCCACCCTGTCGACCTCATTTAATTTAATTACCTCCTTAAAGACTCCCATCTCCAAATAAGACCAAAGCCTGAGGCGGGGGGATTTGGGACTCCAAATTTGAATTTCAGGGAAACACAATTCAGTCATAACACCTGCCTTTAGGTATTTTTGGCGCCGGATCGCACAACCTTTTAGTTACTTTGTTTCTGGTTTGTCTCCATAAAAGAATAAGACAAACAGAGAAAGGCCTCCGTTTGGGGGAGGTTCATGTGCCAATCCCTTTAAGTTCAGTAGAGAGAACAAAATCACCAAACAACAAAAACATACATTTTTGAAAAACACGAGAGCGGATTGACATCATCCTCTTCCTGAGGAAGCACCAAGTAGAGCATCCCAACCTCCACAAATGTCTAAAACACCATCTGTTGCTGTGCTGAACCGTTCGACAGGGCAGGAGACGGCTGACAAACTGCACAGCTCCCCGAGGTGCAGAACGCCTGAGCCTCCGCAGGGCCTGGAGGAGGGACGGCGCTGTGAGGGCGCCTGGCTGGGTCTGGGTCCTTACGAAGTGGGAAAGCGAGCGTGTGTGCATTTATGTAACTTTAAGATTAAGCAAAGGCGCGCGAGCAGTTTGAAATAAGGAATTTTGTAATGGGATTTCCTTCCACAACACACACAGCCACCGTTTGTTTGATGGCTGTGTATTTGCTAAACTTTCATTGAATTGAATGTAAATATAAGCCAGCCTCTAAAACAAGGCATCCCAGCCACGGACACACCGGAATTCAACTCCGTTTCGCAAGTATTCTAGGAAAAAGGCTTCCCTGGAAATAAAATACTTTTGAAACATAGCACACGGCAAAATTCAGCGCTGTGGTTATCCGGGGGATCTTCCAGAGGCAGCAGCCACTGTCTCTGAACATCGATTTTCCTCTTCAAACAGTAACGTGGGTCAGCAGAGACTGGCCTTTGGTGATGAAGGAATGGACGGCGGTTTAGATCATCTGGACTTTAACAAAGAAGGATGGGAGCAGAACGGGGATGAGACCCAACGCGTTGGCTTTGCAGCCAGAACAGAAAACACTCCTCCGGCCTCAATTGCAAATCTCTCTGGGTTGTCCCCGTGACTTCAAGTTGACCCACAACGACAAAGCCCGAGGGAGCAGTTAGCACACTCGCTGCCAGCACCGACCTGTCCATGAGTTTTAGAGTGACATGTGCGATGTGGCCACACTGGCTTTCAGCGCCGCTCCAGGGCTCGCGTCCAGAAGGTCCCCCGGCGGCTGTGCCCGAACCCGCCGGTAGATGGCGCACCAAGCCCCCCACTCAGCCTACGGAGCAGGGAACAGCTTCTGCCAGCGAGGCAGGCAAGGACTTTGATTCATAAAAAACATAAATTCTACTTGATGAACAATAATAATAAAGGAAATTGACTACTGGGCACCATAGAGATGAATTTTAAAGCCCCGAAATCAAGTTATTTGGGTTTATTTAATTTAATTTACTAAATTTGAATAACTGCGCGATGTAATGATGCATGGCAGGGCATTTAGGTTTTATGGCTTCTAAATGCTTCTCTTTAGGGTGATTGCACGCAGTTGCATGGTCGCCAGAGAACTCTGTCCCCCTCTCCAAGCTGTGTAAACAAATTGAGGAGAGAATAGTTACACATTGGGAGAAAGGCAAGGAGAATCTATTGAGGCTGGAGAGAGAGCCCCCCGCTACAAAATTCCCCCCTTTTTTTTAGGATATAAACGACATCAGAGGCACTCAAAGACCAACATTAAAGATTTTATTAATACAAGCACGGCAGCCAAGCACTTTCCAGGTGCTTCTTGAAGTAGAAGCCTCATCTCTTAGTAAAACAAGTAAGATCTAGGACAGTGGTCGGCAAACTCATTAGTCAACAGAGCCAAATATCAACAGTACGATTAAAATTTCTTTTGAAAATAAAAAAAAAAAAATTAAAAACAAAATTTCTTTTGAGAGCCGAAAACCGACTTCTGCGCATGGGCCACGAAGTTTCAATCGCACTGTACGTGTGCGCCCGCACGTGGTAGTTTGTGGAGGAGCCACACTCAAGGGGCCAAAGAGCCGCATGTGGCTCGCGAGCCGCAGTGTGCCGACCACTGATCTAGACAACCTTTATATTCATACCTAAATGTTTTAAGCTGGTGAAGGTGCATTTTGAACAGCTTCCAAACTGGCCAGTTAGGACCCTGCAAGATCTAGAAACTCTGTTCATCCTTCGATCTATGGAGATGTTCTGCGAGCTGATGTAAAGTGTCCTTTTATAAAGATGCAGCCCCCACATCCCCCTGGGGGGTGTCACTCCTGCACATACATTCTATGTTTGCCCACACGTACACGTGTATCTGCATAAACATAGGGAGTTGCACGCACGTAGTGATTCAGCTATCTGTGGGTGTGGGTACATGCAGGGTGTGTATGTGCTCTCTGCGTACCACTCTGCTCTGCTGCTTTCAGCATCACTGAATTTGGCACCAGCTCTTTAGCACTTTGGAAGGGCCTTCATTAGCACTGGGAGAGTATCCAAAAAGAATCCAGAAAAATCAACACATGGCTGCTCTTGTTCTCACGATAAATGACAGCTTTGGTGGAAAACAACAACAGTCAAGAAGCAAAACAAAAACCCCAAAGCAACAAGAGTAGCAGTAACATGAATAGAGGAAGTCAGACATTACTAACTCAGGTTTTTTCTTTAATTTTAATTTATTTATTTATTCCATTTTTACAACTCTCTTCCTTTGCCATAAAGCCTCCGGGTTCTTTCACACAATTAAAAATATAAATAGTGAAAGTATATTAAGAACCCTGGGGGGGGGGGGGAGAACAACAATCCTGAGAGCTTATGTCTCTTTATAGACACAAACACGCTTATTATATGCTTAAAAATGTGTGAAAGCCTGGAAGTGGCACATGTATGCAACTCCACTGTTATGATATGGCAAAAGCTGCCTGTTAAGCCATACCAGCCCCCAGTTGGAAGGCTGTCCATTAAACGTATTACTCTTTGGAACCAGAGTTCTGAAGAGATGGGGGCCTTTCTTGGAAAACAGAATTTCCCCAATTACCTGAAAGTCATATCTCAAAACCATTAATACAAACTCTTGGGTAATGCAGATGCTATGAGAATGTATAGGGAACGCAGTAATTTCCAAACTAGTCAAAAGCAAATTCTGTCCAATGTATGTGTATGGGAATACCATGTCTTCTAACAGGTAGATCATAATAATCTAATCTATAATAATAAAAGCATAATATGCTATTAGACTGGACAGCCAGATGTCCTTCCGGACGAAGCCATGGTGGGGGGCAGGGGGGCAAGGCAGAGGTGGTTAGGCATGATCAGGCAGGCAGGCAGAGTGGTTAGGGGTGATGAGGCAGGCAGGCAGAGTGGTTAGGGTCAATCAGGCAGGCAGGCAAGCGGTTAGGAGCCAGCGGTCCCAGATTGCGTGAGGGTGCAGGCCAGGCTGAAGGATCCCCCCCCCCCGCCCCCTCGTGCATGAATTTCATGCACCAGGCCTCTAGTAGGCAGATAATAAGTCACACTCTAAAGAAGCAGTAACCAAACAAACTAAAGAAGACTTTGACTTAAATGGTTAATTCCTTTGCACTTTAGCTGTCAAAGCAATAGTGGAAAATTGAAGTGTGCATGGCCCTTTAAGGCCAGTGGCTCTGCCCAGGAGACCAGCCATCAAGGGAGAACACCCCATTGGATCTTAAGAAAAGAGAACTCATTGTGCTATTCACCCTTCCATCAGCCCTTTGCCTTCTCTTTCCTCCGTTTCTCAGTCAGATTTTGTGAGTTGTCTGTGCTGGAGGGTCTTGATTTTTCAAGGAGAAGGGGAAAAGGAATAGGAAAGCAGTGAATTTTTTTTTAACGGGATTCAGAACAGGCAAAGGAGGGGGGTTGTGCAGCCTGGGCTAGAACTGCCTTTATGAGGAGCCCTGCACGATGCTGGTGGTGAGGGGCCTAAGAAGAAAGCTGGACATGAGTAGGTGGCAAGGGAAGCATCTGAAAGAGCCAAATCCTAAGATTAAAACATTCTAGAAGTGTGCCTATGGAGTAATTCAAAATACAGGAAGAGCCTGGGATGGCAGATCACAGCAGAGAGGAAGCAATGCGTCTCCAGATGACTTCGTTCATTCCACAGATATCTATCACGTGCCTCTGATGTGACAGGCACCATGTGAAGCAGTAGGCAAGCACAAGTCAACAAGCTATTTCTTCTCAATGCCTTTCTTACTTTGAACACGGCTACCAAACTCAGTGCACAAAATCCTCTAGGTTGGGAGGCAGGGGTCAAGACCCTTGTGAGTCTGTGGACCAAGAGAAAATTGAGCCCCACAGCTGAATATTCTTAAGGTGGTGTGTGTCTGGCAGCACCTTGAACTGTCTCGCCATCTCCCCTGACCACTGCACGCCACACTCCCTCTGGAGGGCTCAGCAGTTGTTCCAAGCTGTGGCCTAAGGTTGTGTTGACAGCAGTTCCTCCTTAGGAAGAGCTCCATTCCACCCTATTGCCGACCATTATTGTGAATACGCTAACAAACCCTCGTGGGTAACAGAATGGTCTCACTCTCCGAGAAGGGCCAGAAAGCCGATTGAAAGGCTCCCAAAAAAGAGGAGTGATCCCAAGTAGTACTGAGGCCACCTCTCAACAGCCTATTCAATGACCCTTCTCTCTTTCGCCTCCCCCTAAGCTGAGGATGGGAGCAGCCTGGCGTTTGGCAGGGAGACCAATGTCAACACTCTCTATATTTACTTTTTTTTTTTATTGGCAGTTTGGAAGGCAGCCATTCCCAAATCGAGGGAGCGATGATTCCTGCCAACGACGACTCCAAGCCACCTGACTGGCCTCTCTCTGCACAAGCCAAGAGGGGAATGCGTCCAGGACCTTCATTGTTGGCCGCCATGTTTACAACACATGTAATGCCGCCTTACACTCTAAGAGACCCCCAACTGGAGAAAAGAGTGGGCTGCAAGCTGCCGACATGGTTTAGCTCTCCCAAAAGCAAGGTTTGGAAAGTCAGAACCTGGCTGTTTGCATAGCCAGCCACACAACCCAAGTGCAGTCGAGCCCACCCAGTGCAGTCGAGCCCAGATTGGCCTTCTGTTGAGAAGCTGACCCTGTGGAGTGTGACATGAAGACCTTGGAGAGGGTCCCAAAAGGTTTCAAGTCCACACGGGTGGTAACATGTTTGGGGAAACTGTCTTTCTGAGGAAAGGCCAAATAAATTGGGATTTGTTTCAATGGAGCAAAATGGAAAAACTCAGAAGATGTCTTTAAAACAACCCTGAGAGAGTGAGATGGTCTCTGAATGAAAGTACACAGTGGTTCTTAAATTCCACTACAGCTAGAACAAGAGAGACCGGAAAATTTTAGAGCTGGATAAATCCTTCAGGATTATCTAGTTTGACCTGTTCGTTGAACAGATGATGAAGTTATTTATTTATTTAGAAAGATTCTGGATGAGGGGCAGGTCCCTTAAGTCTAAGGGAAGTGCTAGATGCTCACAATTGGCCCAGAATGACTAGTTTAAACGGTGTTAGAAGCACAGACAGGTCACCAAAGGCACTCAAGCCACAGGTTATATTTAGACCCAGGTAAGCACGTTTGTTCAGTCAGGAGCGCAGCATACCCCTTGCTAGCAATTGAGAGACCTCCCGAAATCCTTGTGATGAGATAAAACAGCTCTTAGTGGAGTGCCTAGAATACTGCTTTAGAAAGCAGGCTGACTGCGGCATAGGGCACAGGGCAAGCTCGGCTAGTCCAAGGCACAGGAGAATACGGATGTATTGAGTGCTGGAGTGAGCCTAGTAATGAAATCCGGAGAGCCTTCTAGACATGCAGTTCAGCTGCGGCTCCCCAGGTTGTCCACACTGATAGGCAATTTCATGGGAAGCTGGCTGTGGACATACCGTGTAAGTCACTAGAGCTCAGCTGGCCTCCACCATGGTTGCAGCATGAAATTTCCCGTTTGCTCCACAGCCTCCAAATTCAGAGCAAAATTGCCACCAGCTGTGCTTTCAACTTCCTGCGTTGCAGGGGAAGAGCAAAACATCTTTGATGATAATGTGGGTGGAGGGAAATTTAGGGAACCCCTGCTCCACTGAGAGCTAGCCACGGTTGACCAAAGTTCAAGTCAACCACACCACTTGAGTTGTCATCTGCCCCCAAAGGTGACGTCCTAAGCCGTCCAGTAGATGAAACAATGAGACTGGACTGGGGCGTCCAAAAGAACTGGAGGTCTTATCTTCCTGATAAGAAAACATTCAATCAAGATAGAATTGTGTCCACAGGAGAAATGTCACCGGAGCATTTTCAGCCACTTAAACATTAATCAACGCTGCAGATATGAGCTGACACATGTTCCGTTCCTGAAGCGCCTTGCTCTCCTTTCACCCTGGATCTTTGCACACGTTTCCTCTGCCATTCCCCAATCCACTTCTACTCCACTTGGTCAGCTCCTGCTCATCCTTCAAAACCCAACCCAGGTCTAATCATCTCAGTGAAATCTCCCAATGTCCCCAAAACAGAATTAGATTCTCCCTCTTCTGTGAGTCCAGATATAAAATTTGTATATTATGCCTATTAAACACTGATCACATTAAACTATGAGAAACAGGAAGGAGGAGGGAAAATAGCATGAGCTTTGGGATCAAAGATAAGAAACTCTACATCCCAACTCCTCCATTTACAAATTCTGTGTCCTTGAGCAAATTACCCAATCGTCCTGATGTGACTCCATCTATAAAACGGGGCAATAATGCCTACTTTAGAATGGTCTTGTGAAGATGACATGAAATTGTCAAATAAAGGCCTTAGCACTGGGCCTGACTCAGAGTCAATACTCCATAAGTTAGGCCCCTCCCCTCTCTCCTTCTTCCAGAGGCAGAAGCATGCTCTGCATCCCTGTGTCCTCAGCATTGAGCACAACACCTTGAAGACACACTAAGCATTTAATACATGCAATCATGCAATGAATCTAGTAACTATGGGCACATAGGGGCCAGTTTTTAATCACAGAAAGTCAGGCCCCGAAAGACCCCCCTAACCCAGTGGCAAATGGCAGGCCCAGATGAGCCCCCTCCTCTTTGGCTCCCAGACCAGCGTCGCCCACTGTTGCTCACCGCCAGCTCACGCTTCCTGCTCCTGAGTGTTGCAGATCTTTCTGGGGCTGCATTTCAGCTGGCTCCTTTGCGCCCTAGACCTGGAGACCAGAACCAGCCTTGGTGGCTGTGTTACTAGGAATCCCATCCAGCTACTCGTGGTGAAGGGCCATTTCTCATCATCCACGCTAATAGGGCTTCCTTCACACGGGAAATGATGGATGACTAACAGGCTCGGGGAAAATGTGTTGTGTTCTATTCCGAAAGGATGCGAATGACACGAGCATGTTGCCTTCTGGAGAGGCAGGGACATGGCGGACGCGGAACGCACGTGGCTCCTTGCACCTCCGTGGCTGGCGAGAGGGTTGATGGCATTTAGCGGCGTGCGCGGCGGCACCCACGGCACACAGTAACGCTCACAAAACAGCGTTTGCATGTGCTAATGGCAGCGGAATCAGAAACACATGGATTTAATTTCCTTCAAAATACCCACGGGTATAAAAATCAATGCAGGAAAGCCATTTGGCGAACTCTATTTGGGCCTTTTCTGAGCCCCAAAATCATGAGAAGTTGTTGGAGATGGCTGCCGAGCTCAAACTCCCATCAGGTTCAAACCTCCCCACGCACAGCCCCGGCCTAATGCGATGTGAACCCCCGGCTGTCTTTTTGGAGAGAGGCAGGAGCTTGCTGTGTGGTACCTCCACGGCTGCCATCTCCACAGATTTCCTGCTTTCTGCTATTAGTTCATTTGCTCAGCCTCTCCCGCCGGAGAGCCGTCAGGGAGATCTCATTTTGGCAGCAGATCGGGATCCCTGCCTGAGAGTTGATAGAGGTTGAGCTATTTGCAGAAATAATGCTTTCCAGACGTACTAAACAGTCCCCCTCTTTCCAGATGGAGTGGCATTAGTGTTGCTTCCAGCCATTTCCTCACCTTCTGGTACACTTGTCAGTTCTCCCATATGCACCACCAGCCTTCCGTGTTCTGGGGAATCTCGGAAAACTGCTCAGCCTCTCAGCTGCTCACCACTTGCATGCACAAATGCGTGCCCGCACACATGCACGGGGCACGGGTGCAGTGTGCGCACTCACACACACACACACACACACACACACACACACACACACACACACAGGCACACACACACACGCACACGCACACGCGCGCGCACACACACACACGCACACACTTATACAGCCTCCACTCATGTATGCACATGCAGATTTCTTCCCCCGCCTCCTGGGAGTCAACTGAGATTTTCTGAGAGAGCTAATCACTAAATGTGCTAGTTTAGCAGCTCAGGGAATTAGACAGGCATGAATACAGGGGACGTCCCGGAAGTCCCCTGGCTGTGCCGGATGCTTCTACCATAAGTGGTAATCACCACCGTCAACGTTACTCACGTTGTCATTCGCGTTGCCTTTGGTGGCCTCTCGTTTTCAATGTCAGAGGGACATTAGTGAAGAGGCTGTCCTCCTTGGCCGGAATAACCCTCTTAAGAGCTGGGGTAAGCCTCTTTGTGGCTTGTGGCCCATCCGTAAGACACTTTGGATTCAGGACCCCATCAGCTCACAGCCGTGTGCTCTTTCCGTATTGCCCGGCTTGCCATGCTGTGTTAACTCTGGATGGTTTAACATGCCCAGGCCAGAATCCGGTCCTCCACCAGGGCACCTGCTGAGGCCCTCCCAGCTTCTCGCTTCAATGACCTAAGGCAGTGGACGGCAAACTCATTAGTCAACAGAGCCAAATATCAACAGTACAACGATTGAATTTCTTTTGAGAGCCACATTTTTTAAACTTAAACTTCTTCTAACACCACTTCTTCAAAATAGACTCGTCCAGGCCGTGGTATTTTGTGGAAGAGCCACACTCAAGGGGCCAAAGAGCCGCATGTGGCTCGCGAGCCGCAGTTTGCCGACCACGGACCTAAGGGGTCCTGAAGAAGCGTCCACCACTCAGGTCTTCAGTCCAGCGGGCACGCGGAGCACTGGGCCACACGGGCGGAAGTCCAGGTGAAAACTGTCTTCATTTTCCCCCAAATAAGTGTCGCCTTTGGTTTGCCCATCCTGCTCCTTTTCCAGTTCCCTCCTGAAGCGGAGCTTTCTGGGGAGAGGGGGTGTTATACCCTCTCCATTGCTCTCATCTTTCAATTTGGCTGACTTGTGCCCCTGTGTTCAGAATGGATGTGCTCCCCCAACAACCTAAGGCCTTTTGTTTCTGCTCTCACGGAGGAAAGGCCTGGTGTCTGGGAGCGGATAAAGGAGTGGGTGTCTCGGCAGAACCTGAGGTTGGAACCTCTCGGCGCCGCTGTGCACTGTGAAAGGCAGGTTGACCAGCTGAGGCCAATTACTAAACACAATAAAGACAAGATGAAACAGAAAATCCACTAAAATAATACAAACCGTTGGCTATAACTCACACCTTCCTCTTTCAACTCAGAATCAGTATATCCTGTGTGACCTGGGACAAGTTCCTTAACCTCTCTGTGCCTCAGATTCCTCATCTGTAAAGTGGGAAATGCTAACAATAGTAAATACCTCATTGGTTTGTTGTGTGGGTGACATAAGATAAGGCGTGTAAAGTGTTGAGAATAAGCTTGGGGTGTAGTAAGTGGTCTCTAAGTATAGGCTAACGACCAAACCATGACTTTTCTATCTCTCAGTAACCTTACTTCCTATTGCCTTCGATGCCTTTAGGGACTAAAAGACCTAGGCTCTCAGCCCAGCCACTGCCACTGGTAGATCTGATCAGTGTAACTTGTGGGTCACCGAGGCCGCTGATGTTCTTGTCCTTGATGTGCGAGTTGAGTAACGGGTGGTCAGGCCTGCACCTTGGAGGTGCGGCCCTCACTGATGAGCTCTGCTTTCTTCTAGAAAGGCTCTCCTGGTCATCCCTGGGGAGATCGCACACACGCTAGCCTACTTCCGGGACCCCTACATCTCTTGAACCTGCTAGAATGACAGGGACGTGATCTTTATCTACCCAGCCGTGCCGTGTTCTTCCCATCAGGAGAAAGGACAGCTCAGCAAGCAAACAGTTGCTTCATTTGAGCAGGTGCACATCTTCCCACCTTGACCCAGCCTCCCTATGCCTGCATCTCTCCTACACGAAGCTTGGCAGATTTGCCACATTTCTTAAAAGCCCCAAGCTTTTTTTTTCTCGGATGCTTCAGAACAAATAAAAGAAATAGCGATAGCCTTTTTACAAGTGACAGCCATTCTTTTAACATCTCAAACGGCATCTTATTGCTTGATGGATGTGTCTGTACAGTGTAAAGTACAAATCAACTGCTCCCGAATCCCACGCTCCTGAATTCTGGAAGTCCCAACGAGCAGGACAGGGCCCTCCCTGGTTCTTTCTGCTCTCGCTGTGGATGAGAGGAAGTGAAATGTGGGAGTCACCACCCATCAGTTCAGGCTTCTGCTCACACGGCCAGACTCCCTCCTCACAGCAGGTACAGGGTGCCGGGCAGAAAGGAGGGCTTTCCATTGAGCCGTGATGGGAGTAACAAGTTGATCACCGTGACACGCCAGCTCCGCGAGGGGGGATACCTTAAACAATGTCATCAACATTGATTTGCTGCATTTAACCAGGTGACGTTTTAATGAGCCAACCTCAGTGCTCCCTGGATGACATGCCTTCTCCAACTGAGAGTATACCACCTTTAAACGGGGGGGGGGGGGAAAAAATCCCTAAAAAGCCAGAGAGTTGACACTTGCAGATGAGTCCAATTCCCTTTGTCCTGTGGACACGCACGGTGTTGGGAGAGCTCCAAGTGCATCGGGCTGATTTCTGCTGTCATCAGAAGTGACCTCGCTCCCCCAGGAGGCCCGCGGCCTGTCTGCTACAATGACAGGGAGGGGAGCCAAGCGGCAGCGTGGGGCCCTCAGATGTGAAGCACAACAGGCTGCGGCCAGCCCTGACGGGGGCAGCTGGATCACATGAATTTTTAAAGTAAAACAACTGATGTGAGGGGGGGGGTCTTACTCCTCCCCGGCCCCCCTCCCCGTGAAATCCCCAGGGAAGCAGCGCACGGACCCGGCGTGTTGATTTTGGCATCGGCACACACAGTCCCTCTGTTCTGAAGATGAGCTGACACGTGCAGATTTGCAGATCAGCCATTTCCAAAGGTTAATTAAATATTACCATTGTTTTCTAAGCTATTAATGTATGTGCTTTTATTTTTTCATGTGAAAGGCTGCTCCCTACTCAAAAATCAGGGTTTAGGTTTGCCTCCCAATCCGCTTCCCCTTTTTAAAAGCAGGAAAGAGAAGAGAGAGAGAGAGAGAGAGAGAGAGAGAGAAGACTCAGGGACTCGGGGCCAGAGGCAAATGCAGTCTGGAGGTAGAAAAGATCTGTAGCTGACATGGTCTGAAGTGGAGCCCCAGAAACACATTTTCAGCTGCAGCTGAGGGATTAGAATGGAGGAAGGTTCTAGAAAGGAGAAGGAAAGGAACCCCACTCTCTCCACACCTCTGTTGACTTGCTGACATCATTGGTCTCCCTGGGGCCCAGGAACGTTGCAAGCCTTGGCCTTCGTGGTCCTGGGGGAGGGCCAGTGTGTGCCAGTCAGATTGCCATGGGGACCAAGACAGGAGGACGCCCCACTCTGCAGCGTCTTGTCTGTCCCCTGCCAGCACCAAGGGGCGCGGCTTGCTCCCTGCCTGGCCTGTCCTCGGGTCGGCAGGACAAGGCCCTCGGCGGGAAGGAGAGAGGGACTCCAGGATGGACCACAAGGGATAATCAGGCCGAGGTCATGGAGAGGACACGGTTCCTCTCCGGCAGGAAGTGCCACCCTCTGTGACTGCCGTTTACAAGAATCCTGAGCCGCGATGTGAGCACAGCAGTCTGCAGGAAATCTCTCCAGACAACCCATCTTGCCAGGCAAGCAGGACATGTTTTGTTTGCAAAGTAATAATGCCTCCCTGGATGCGGGGAGGAGGCAGCTGACCTGCAGTGGAATGAATGAAAACAAAGGAGCGGAAGGAAGACAGGTGACGATGGAGCGCCAGGGCAGGTGGTGCTGGCTCCGGAGGAAGGGGGCGGGCAGCCTCCCTTCCCCCTCCCTCACCCCCCCCCCCCCCCCCCCCCGCCGCCTCAACCCAGTCTGGTCGTGGACCAAGTCCTGCTCAGCACACCTACCCCGAATACCTGCCTCCCCACCCCGCCAAGTGCAGGCCCCCTGGGCTGACATCCCATCCGCAGAGGCTCTGTGACTGTCCAACCGGCGCCCACAGGTGCAGGCTCTCGGGCTGGGATTCCTCATGTTTCCGTTTTCAAATGGAAACGCCAGGACAAACTGCTAGACTGCAGGGCTGTTCAAATGATTTTCTAAAAATGTCAGTGTCCAGCATATGGTTGATGCTGTTGAAATGGGAGGAAAGGGAGTGAGCACAGGCAGGCAGGGCGGGGAGGAGAGGGTGCAGGAGTGGGAGGCCGGACAGCTTTGCCCTCTGGAGCATCGGTGAGCAAGCCATCCAGGGGGGGGCCTTGGTCGAGCTTCCCAGGATGAGCTCATTCGGATTTCCTGTGGTCCCGACACGGGGTCCTGCTCGATGCTTGTGCCCCAACCTGCTCTCCCCCTGCTGGTAGGGTCACCCTACACACGGGTACCCACACCCAGAGCTGAGCCCGCCTGCAGGTGAGGCTTGGTGGTGACCGGGCAGGCGGGGTGGAAGGCGCCAAAGGTGAGCGTGGGTTGGCGCAGTCTGCAGCTGTGAAGTAGCAGAGATGAGCACACGTGTCCTCGGGTGAGTGTGTCGCAAGTGCTGAGGTGCAGCCTGCAGAGGAAAGCGCTGGAACGCCTGTAAGATTGCTGTCTGCCCGGCAGGTGTGGACGGGGAACCATGTGACAGACATGAGAACCTTGGGCTGCATCCCTCCCACCCAGGTGTGTCCTGGCACCTGACACGAGCCAGGCCCTGATGAAATGTCACGATGCCTCGGAGAAGCCCCGACCGGGCCCTGTTCCTCATGGAGCTTGTAGCGCACACAGCGCAAGGACCAGAGTCGGAGAGCCAACAACAGATTCAGCAAACACAGAGCCCTGAGCTGAGTCGGGCTGTGACCCAGCAGCCGGAGCCACGGGAGAGCTGCAGAGAGTGCATCCAGGCAGAGGAAGGCTAGTCTGAGTCAGGCAGGTATGGACACACTCATGGGGCTGTCGGCTTGGCATAGGAACGACCCCACCCCCACCATCGGCAAGTGGGCAGCAGTGAGGACACGATCAGGCCCCCTGGCTCCAGGTAATTGATGGGAGGCTGAACCCCAGCTCCCTGGTTCTAGGCCAGTGGTCGGCACACTCATTAGTCAACAGAGCCAAACATCAACAGTACAACAATTGAAATTTCTTTTGAGAGCCAAATTTTTTAAACTTAAACTTCTTCTAACGCCACTTCTTCAAAATAGACTCGCCCAGGCCGTGGTATTTTGTGGAAGAGCCACACTCAAGGGGCCAAAGAGCCACATGTGGGTCACGAGCCGCAGTTTGCCAACCACGGTTCTAGGCTAACTGGTCTAGAAGCAAGCTCCTGGTTAGGGTTGCCAAACTTGGCAAATAAACATACAAGATGCCCAGTTAAATTTGCTTTTCAGATAGCCAACTAATAACTTTTTAGTCTACCTCGTGAAAGTTTGGGGAGACCCTTATAACTAAAAAATGATGAGTTGTTTCTCTGAAAATTCTAATTTATCGGGGCATCCTGTGTTTTACCTGACAACCCTACCTCTGACCCAAACTGGGCCCTCAAGAGAGCGCCTTCTGCCGAAGGGCATCAAAGAGAACTGAGGCTGCCTCTCTCCAGGGCTGACGGTGCAAGGTGTGTTCTGCCGTGTGACGAAGGCCAACCTACCTACCAAGGGAGGGAATTAGATGAAGGCAGGAGACAGCGATGAGCAGAGACATAGGGAGCACTGAGGCCACGTTCAAGTCTCTTCCCTGCCCTTCCTGCAGCTTGGTCTTCCTGCTGTCTGCTTTCAGATCCCTGTTCCCGGACCACCCCCACTGTATGCCCCAGCCCCTGTGGACAGGGGAGAAAGCAGAGGCATTTTAATTCATTAGCTCAATAGTAACAAAGTCAAGCAAATGCACCTTGTGGACAATAAGGACAGGGTTACTATGGCACATGGTCCAAGCCATACTACAAGAAGAGATGTCATTTCTCATGTAGACCAGGCTGGATGTTTTTCCAAAGGGAGTGAATTTTCAGGATGGTGAGTTATGTTTGACTTCCAAATCTGAGGAGAATACAAGCCAAAGTTGAAACACATACCTTCTCCAAATCCTGTCCACAGAGCCAGAAGTCCCCCTGCAAACCAAGCATGACAAATTATTTACCACAGATAATAGGCCCTCGGTTCATAGCCTGTAAAGAGCTCTTACAACTAGTAAGAAAATCACTGTCAGCACCTCCCCTAAACAATGGGCCCAGGGCTATTTGCATAGGAAACATGAGTTTCTAGCAAACCTATAAAAAAATATTCGACCTCATTGATAAGCAAATAAATATAAGCAGAAATACCAAATGGCTTTTTAGACTGTTAAATTGGGAAATTAAGGAAATTAATGCTGCTGAATGCTACTCTTTTGTACTAATGGTATATGCCTCAGATACAAAGAACTGCAAAATAATAAATGACAAAGAGTCAAGTAGAAAAATGGGCAAAATGTTTGAACAGGCAATTCACAGAAGAGATTCAAGTGGTCACAATAGACTAGATATAGATATAGATATAGATATAGATATAGATATAGATATAGATATAGATAGATAGAGATAGATAGAGATATATAGATAGAGATAGATATCCATTTAGATGAGGGTTTAGATTGATATAAGTACTCATCCTCCCAACCAGAGAAGGTCAACATAAAACAAAATATCAGTTCTTGGCCTATGATATATAAGTGCTGATCACTTCCATTCTGGGGAGAGGGTTGTGGGGAATAGCCAGTCTCTCAGAAACCACTGGTAGATGTATTCCTGCAGCAATTTTACAGAATAGTTCAGCACTATCTATTCAAAGCACCTGACAGCTCTGACATCTCTGTGTATTCCTTAAAGGTACTCTCCTCCTGGTGAAAGGAAATTCACAGTTCTTACTGTCTCAGGAAATAATCATTGTTCCGTGTCCCCTCTTCTCCAATTTAAAAAATACATTTGGGGCAGGTGGGTACTAGACTTATCAGAGAGATCTCTTCGTAAGTTACATAAATGTCTAATCACTATGCTGTACACCTGAAACTAATGTGGAATGCCAACTGTAATTGAGAAATAAAAAATAATTAAAAAATAAAAAAACACATTTTAAAAGAAACACTTTTAAAATTTTCAAACAGCCCTAGCTGGTTTGGCTCAGTGGATAGAGCATCAGCCTGAGGACTGCAGGGTCCCAGGTTCGATTCCGGTCAAGGGCACATGCCTGAGTTTTGGGCTTGATCACCAGTAGGGGATGTACAAGAGGCAGCCAATCAATGATTCCCTCTCATCATTGATGTTTCTATCTCTCTCTTTCTCTCCTTTCCTCTCTGAAATCAATAAAAAATATTTTTTAAATAAAAAAATTTTGAATAAAATTTTCAAACAATGGGTCCCCCCCCCCCCCGTGTTTTGACCCACTCATCTTTATTATGGGCAGTGTTTGATGAATCATCCCTCACGTTTTAACATTCCATTACGAATATGGTGACTGATATGGGTGCATATTACTCTTAAAAAAACAAAGCTGAAATGCCAAGCACTGTGACAAAGTAATTACGGTTTTAGCAGAGCTGGAGAACGAGTGACTGTGTTCGAGTGGACAAGAATCCTAAGCGCCCTGGAACTCCAAGTAGCTCTGCTGATCTGCAGCCGGGCCCTCCTGTCCTTCCCTTGGCCTTTTTCCCACTGCCCCTTCAGCGACCACCCCATTCCCGCCTTCCAGATTGCCTTGGTTCCCGGGCAGGCGTCCCTGTGCCTGGAATCCTGCCGCATCCCAGCTCGCAGGAGCTGTCTCCTGTGATCATTCACCGGCTCCTGAGCTCCGCTGCCTGCACAGAGCCCTCCCCAGCTGACGGCTGTCCTCCAGCTCCCACCTGTTCGGAGCCACCGCGGCCCCCTCTCCTCCCTCCATTGTCGGCACCAGACAGCGGAGGGCTCAGTGCCGTCCTGTCCACTCCTGGCTGCAGCGTCCTTTCCTGCGCCCCCGCTGCGCCCATGGGGCCGAGGCCTGAGTTCATAAATGTTTCGCTTGGATCAGCAGGGCGGGGAGCTGGGAGTGGCTGTTCGCGGCTCTCCTGAGGTTACCTTGCAGGGCAGCGCCGAGGATCAAAGTTCCCTGGCTCCGTAAACGAGGCTCCCATGTAGGGTCAAGGGTGCTCCCTGCGAGACGTACTTGAACCTGCCTGAGCCTGTCTCGGGTGTCCTTGGGATTTATATGTTGACGTAACCTGGCAGCAGTGAGTTTTGTGGAAAGGGGCACTGGCTTTCCTTTCAGTGGTTAAAGACACCCCTGACAACGGAGTCCAATCAACAGAATCAACCCTCCCACCGTTATACTTGCCCCTTCGGTGGCTCGGCATCACTTGAGTTGAACTGGATGCCCCCAAAATTCGAAACCTGGTCTCTAGGACGATAAAAACACCTTTCGTGGGTCAAACAGGTGGGAAGCTTTCTTTTAAACCTTCCTTGCAGATTCTGTTTCTATCCACCATTACAATTAATTTCACACCCATTTCCCTCCCTGTGCCTTTGGGAAAGACGCTTGCTTTTACAGCCTTCTCCGAACGTCAAAACAAAAGCCCCCTTATGCGTCCTAGAATCTCCGAGATCCTTCTCGGGGAAAGAGAGAAACCAATGTTCTTGATTTCAGGGAACCGGGGAAGTACTGGGCGAGGGCAGGACAGAAGCCCCCCCCCCCCCTCTTCCCGCCCCCATCTCCCCTGGACTGGTAGCTCCAATAACAATAGCACCAAACAGGAGCATGCCCGGAGTCACACGGCTTCCTCTCTCGCTTGTCCTTCACGTTTTCCTAAAGTGGGGCATGGATTTCTGTAAGCCACCACCGGAATGCTCTGCAGTTTAGGGTGCGCTACAAAGACCTGCTCGTAGTATTATATAAAATCGTGTTCTGCAGTCTACAACAGAAGAGCAAAAGGGTTCTATTTTTCCTTTCCCCTCCTCTGGAACAAGAGAAACAGACAAGCGCACAGTCCACACCTCCGGGCCGTGTGAGTAATGCTTTCCTATTTCGTACAGGCGCTGACAAAAACGCCCCGCGGAGGGCAAACAATAATATATAATAAATTATAGATGCCAGGAGATTGAAGGACATTACGCTGCCGCATTTCTGCCTTCTCATAAAGCGGCGGGGACGAGCCGCCCTCTTCATCTGTCTGCCCGCGGACCGTTGGTTCCCGCACACCCACTGTGTCGGGGGTCACCTGCGGGGCCCCGGGCAGACGGCCTGTAAAAGCAGGTGAGTGGCCGCTGACGGCGGAGCCCCGCCTCCCTCCTCCTCGGGCCGCCTGACTCGGTCCAAGGGCATCCTTGAGCGGTGGAGAGAGATGAAGGATGATTCTCCTCCGGTTCGCCAGGAGGGGCCACGAAGACCCGCAGGTCCCAGTCTCTGCAGAGCCTCTGTCAGCTCCGAGGTGTCAGGGGCCTCCCACACCAAGCAGACCATCCCCTCCCCAGACCCAGAAGAGGGGCAATAACTGATTTGGCTTCCAGCCCCGCACCCTTCGGATGCAAAAGCAGCAGCACAGTTCACTAGGTCTCCCCGGCTTCTCCCCGCCCGCCCTCCACGAGTCCCCTCGCCTCTGATTAAAATCGGGGATGTGCGGGTCCTGCCGTGAAGACGTGCTATGCGTGTCTGTCGAGTTCTGCTTGAAAGCGTCGAGGCTTCCTCCTACCAGACATGTTACCGGCAAACGGAAAAGTCACCCATATTGTCATGCTTGCCCTGACCTGCGGGGCTAGTGAACAATAAATCTTAATTACAGTTAAATGCCGAAATCTGCCGGGGATGAGACAGCGCGAGTCAACTGTGAATCGGTCCGGCTCCTCGCCTGGCCGGGGTGCAGCTGCAGGAATACATAAACGGGCTTGTGATTTGTTTGTGCCGGAACCATCAGCCCGAGCATTCCCAGTACCGGCGGCCGCACTGGCATTCATCCGACGCAGGTGGCATCTGGGAAGCTGTATTTTTAAAGGGCTTTCGGCATCAGGCTGCGGTTAGGAAGAAAGCCCTGTTCCTAACTACCTCGGCAGTTTTCCAAAATAGCGCTCGGTCTCCTGACATCTGCTCCGTCCGCGCTTGTCACCTTGGGGTTTATTCTGGGAACTGCTGAATAACCGCTCCTTGTGAGCCGTCACCTTGTGCACCCGGCTGGGCCACCAGAGCGCAAGGAAGGCACCCACGCAGGGGCTTCCTCATTTTTATTTATTTTTTTCCTTGTGGCTGCAAAGCTCGTGAGCTCCTTGGTATTCGAGCGTCTGCTTGTCATAGCGCTAAATAAAGCCGCCCCGTGGTCCCTTTGCCTGGGTCCTCTTGATGTATGGGCACCTGCATGCAAGAATTAGAGAGGTGATTGCAGACATAACTCTGCTCAATGGCTGCGGGCGGTTCTATCCATTCTGAGACTGACAGGAGATGGGAGAGGAAATGCTGGAGGGAAGAAAGGAGCTTGGGCCGCGGGGGCCCGGGCCCATGAATCAATCTGCAATCCGCTCAGAGGGTGGCACATGCAGATCCTGTGCTCCTCCGAGTCAATCCCCGGCCAGGGGTGCCTCCCTTGCTTCCCTCGGTGAGAAGGCAGCGCGGATGCCCAGGCCTCCGGAACCAGCAGCGGGTACTGGCAGGCCAGGGAGGAGATGCAGTTTCACTAATGACAAGGTGGATGTTCACCTGGAGAAGAGGGAAGTCGAAAAACCCTTTCCCAGCAGAGGTTGGGGGCTACAAAATAGGCAGAAAATGGTTGTTTTTTTTCTGTTGTGTTTTTAAGAAAAATGAAGGAGGGAGCATTACGGGATGCTCCATAGCAATGTCATTTTCACTTGGAATCCCCTGCAGAGAGACCTCCCTTCCCAGCCTAGGATGCGGTCCCCCGCCCCACCCCCGTCCCCCCCACCCCATCGCCCCCGCCGCCCCCTCCGCCCCCGGCTCTTCCCGGCTCTGGCAGGGCCCCATCCTGTCACCAGCGGTCCTGCTTCCTGTTTGTGTTGCTGCTTTGTTGCTTCCTGGCGGTCACCCCAGCCCGCCCTTCTGCTGAGCCTCCGCCCTGGGACTGGCTCTCTTCCCAGCTCTCTCTTGTGCTTGCAAATCTGTCTCTGTCTCCCTGTAAACCCCGCGGTCTTCCACGGGGATCTGTGCTGGCCCTGATGTCTGTGCCACCAAGCCCACCGGGAGAGGGCTGGCCTCTCACACCTGCCCCCATTCTCTGCGGACCCGGTTCCAAAAGCATGTTGGCATTTGCTGTCTCACCTGCTCTTTCCCGTTCCTTTAAGGAGGAGGGGCGAGGGTTGTTTCCTGCATTTATTGACAGAGAGAGAGGCCCAGAGAGAGACAAGCCCTGAGTGGTCCCTGAGAGGAGCAGGGCCCGTGCCCATGCCATCGGCTCCTACAGGCTGCATACAGGGGCACCACCCACCCCTGCGCCCCGTTCCCACTGCACACTGAGCCCTACATGCATTTTTGCATGCCAGCTACACCAGCACGGTGCCCCGTAGGCGTTGTTAGTGTTATTTTAAACCATGGAAACGGAGGTTCGCAGGAGCTTTTGCCTTGCCCAGGGTCATGCAGCTGGCACACTTGTCTGACTGACTCCTCTCTGCAGGTGCCACTAAGCTTCCCCTACACACCCTGGCTTCACCCAGGTCTCTGCTCAAATGCCACCCCGCAGGGGCAGCTAGCTGCTTGAGATAGATTGCTCTGTCTCAGACAGCTCTCTGTCCCTCTCTGTCCCCCTCACCCATCTTTATCTCTCTGTGGAGCCTTTATCACTACCGGATATTGTATACACGTTCACTTGTCTCGCTGTTGCTACCATCTGTGTGAGTCAGGGACTTGGACTGCTTTGCTCACTGCTCAGTCTTCCTGATGCAGGGTGGGCACTTAATAAATATCTGTTGGAGGGAGGGAGGGAGGGAGGGAGGGAGGGAGGGAGGGAGGAAGGAGAGAGGGACGAAGAAGGCTGTGTTTCTTTTCATCTTGAAGCTAAAATACTCATGTTTGGCCAGGTTGCCAGAAATGAGAGGCAACAATCCCACCTGCATATGGAAAACTCAGGCATGAGGTAGATTGTTCAGGATTCTACCATAAACCACAGATAGATTTAGGACTAAACCATCAAATTCTCTGCCTAACAAACTAAGCCATTACCCATTATCCTGGCAGTGGCTTCCTGCACCCTGCAAATTGGGACTAGGAGCTGCTTGCTAAGCTTGACTGAACTTCTCCCCGTGTGCTGCAGAATTCCTGCCTATGCATCACTAACCCAACTACCTACACTCCCGTGGCTCCTGGCAGCAGGTGCCAAGCCTGTGCAGTTGACCCCTGTGTCATCCACACAGAACACAGTAACCTTACTGCTGCCCTCTGGTCCCTCTCCAGATCCACACTTTTTTTTTTTTAATCAAAGCATGTAATTCCTATGTTTGCCTTGATCTTGGGAAGTAACCCCTCCCAGTGTTCACTACCCCTCATGCTTAGAGGATCCAAGGGACCCCTCCAGAGTAAGTCCCACTAGAAATCCCAGGAGTGTAACAAAGCCCCTCAGAAACGCTCTAGCTTGTGGGACCTTGAACTTATTCCCTCCGAGCTGCAGAGAGCTGACCAGGGAAGGAAGACAGCACATCTGCACGTCCATGCCTGCCTCTGCCTCTGGGCCCAAGAAAGAGGCTGCAGCAAAAGTCAAATGTGAGGCAGCAGATCTGGCGTGAGACTAGACCAAGGTAAGCACTCTCCCTTCTTTATTCTTTTCCTTTTTCCTTTTTTTGCAAATAAACTGAACCGTGATGAACCCCAAAAGCAGATCCATTCTAAACTCAATGCCCACGGGGCAACCAGAGGAAACTATACTGCAGGCGGTGGGTGAAGGGGCTGTGGAAGGTGAGGCAGTTTGGTATCAGCTCCGAGGAGATGGGCATCTGGATTGGACTAGAATACATGTGAAAGTGGATTAATTGGAGGTTCCGATGTGCTTTGAAGGGTAAAAAGAAAGGAGAAATCACAGCTGACAGGATCACAGTTGAGAATATCAAGAATGATTTCATGGAAGAAGTGGCTTCTGAGATCAATCCTGGAGGAACAGCAGGGTCTTAATAGGCAAAGATGGTGTGAAGGGCAGTGCCTGGAAGGGGGGGTGGGGGGGAGGTGACCGCTGGGGAGAGTGGGGAGGGCTGGCTGGGCGGGGCAAAGGCTGCATGAGTTTGAGGGAGTTTGTTGAATATGCCCAGGAGTTGCAAAAGCTAAGGCTGCAGAGGAATTAGGGTGCAGGAAGCCTGTTAAAGGAGCCTGCACTTAATTTAAAAGACAAAGGGGATGGGCTACTACTCCGTGTTAAGAAGAATAGGACTCTTTAAAATTTGATTCCAATTAAATTAGTGTAAATTCAGCTCTCAAAACTGATATTTGATTTAGATATTGGAAAATGTTAAGGTATGTTTGGACAACTTGGTTTGTGAATCCTCGCTTATGAAAAACTAAATACAGATTAAGTATATCTGATGAAACTTAACTTGCAAATTGAGATGTACTCTAACTCTGAAACACACTGGATCTTGAATACAATATATCTTTGTAATCATCCTGACGTGGATTACACTTTGTAATGATAATACTTTGGTCTTCTTGGATTAATTTTAAAATGTTATAAAAATTAAAACAAAAAGAGGCAAGGGGGAGCCACTGAAGGTCTTTGAGCTGGGCTGTCACGTGATTAAAGATGCATAAAAATAATAACAGCAACAATAACAATTTTGAGGAAGTGTGTGAGGCAGATAGCAAGGAAGAGAGTCTAAGACAAGCAAGTCCCTTGGGAGATTTTTTAATGGCTACTCAGAAATAACCTGAGTCAGAGACATGGAAATATCCTTCACCCCCCAAACATGGCTTAGACATGGAGTCCCTGTTCTTAGGGATATTTCCACTGAGCTACCACCAACCCTTAATCACTCCCCAAATACTTCACAGTCAGGGAAGTTCTGGGTTCTATTGGGAGGGGCCTGCTACTGTGAAGGGTCAAAGGGGAATCTAAAGGGTCCTGGACCAAACCTGACCCCTGGTTTGAACTGGAGGAAAACCTGACAAAGTATGTTATTGCCTCTCGGGCTGGAATTTACCATTGGAAATGCAGCCTTTGTCACTGGCATAAGAACTGCTTTGCATTTGATGACATTTTCGAAATGGTGTGAAAAAACCTTGACGTTTTTATTAGAAAATCTATAAAGCCCAAACAAATGGTTTCATGCTGCTTTGCCTCATTCTTCATAGGTTCATCAGCAATCCATCATCCCTCCCACTCGCCTTGAACCCATCAGCAGCGACGTCTTGCCCACGAACAAAAGGACTACCCAGCCAAGCCCTTTCAACCTTAGTCATCCTTTGCCCCTCAACTTTTACCCCTTAAATCAACTACAACCATTCCATTTTCACTGGCCCCTTTCCTGAAAGGCGAAACAATGTTGTCACCTCCTTCCAGAAACTCCTCCTTTCTCACTCAGGACACTGAATTACAGAAGCTTGACCTGCCTTCTCTTGAAGTTACAGGTGGAACGCTTTCTCTGGTCGACCTTCCATGTGATTAAACGTCCCGTCTGAACCAAAGAATTGAGTTCAGAGGGAAAAAAAAAATAAGTCTCTCTCCGAGATGGCCTTTCGAAGGTAACCTACCTCACTTTCAACTCCAGCGCAGCCACACTGACTCGTCTATCTGCACCCTCCTGCCCATGCCTTCATTCTCCCTAAAACAAACGGGTGTTGGACTGGCTCTCACCCACCTTCACCCCGGGCTTTCTTCCTGCTGACCCTCCTCCTGTCTCTGCTGCCCACCCGCCAGCTGCACGCGGGGATCTCAAGCTTGGGCACTGCGGCTCCTCGTTGGACCCTGTCACTCTTTACATTTCTGAGTGAGTCAGATGCTCTGCCAACACCATCACCATTTGGGTCTTTCTTGCTCCTCCGCCTAGCTCCCTCTTGCTTACTCTGGTTAGCCATCTTTTCTCTGTGTTCTGCTCACCTATCTCTTTCTTCAGCCAAATTGGTTAGGTAAATCACGGTTGGGCAAGTCATGTGTTGGCATGAGTTTTGGCTGATGGGGTTTTCATTTAATCCTTATGACATCCTTATGATGTAGGGAGGGTGGAGGTTATCATTGGCTCCCTTTTAAAGATGATAAAAATGGCCCTAGCCGGTTTGGCTCAGTGGATAGAGCGTTGGCCTGTGGAATGAAGGGTCCCGGGTTCAATTCCAGTCAAGGGCACATGCCAGGGTTGCGGGCTCCATCCCCAGTGGGGGTGTGCAGGAGGCAGTGGATCGGTGGTTCTCTCTCATCATTGATGTTTCTATCTCTCTCTTCCTCTCTGAAATCAATAAAAACATATATTTTTAAATATGATAAAAATGGAGGCCCAAAGAGGGCAAACCTCTTTTGTTAGGCTCCCCAGCTCACAAGGGTGAGACCCACATCTTCAGCCTCCAAGTCACACCTCTCTACCCTACCCCACCGTTTCACTTCCCCATCGACTGCTATGCTGCATTCTCATTTCTGATTTCTGGCCTCTCAGAGCTCTCATCGTGCCTCTGCTTGGCTCGGCTTCACCTGCATCGCTTCCTCTCCTTTTTGTCCTCTGCCCGAGCTCCTGCTGCACAGGACCTGCCAGCCAGCAGCACTGCACGCTGAGCGGAGAGGAACCAGACGGTCCTGTGCCACCTCAGAGCGAACTGCCTGGTTTGCAGGAGCTCTTTAGAGCAGCACTGCGATCTGGAATGCTGTCAGTGGTTGTCCTCCATCCTCTCTGCCCTCCTGCCACGTGGGTCTCACACGCGCCCGTCATACCCCAGGACACTGCCACTTACTGGCAACACAGTCTCCTGTGTTCCCAAACCACCTCGGACTGTCACACGTTGGAGGCCCATCTGTGGGTTTTTCTCATCCTCGGTGTGTTTTGTAGCACTCCCTGGGAGCAACTAGACATGGGGACAGGCGGGGGCGGGGGGGGGGGAACAACAGGCTGATTCCAGCAGCTCAAGGAACTACCTGCGCCAACTCAACTCACCAAGTGAGACAGTCAACAAACCGTGCTGCCGGGGAAGGAAAAGCTGCCAAAGAATAAGAGACAGACTGCTTTGTCGTGGCGTTTTTTTCTTTCTAACAGAGACTTTGGGGGTCATATTTATTGATTCCTCTTCAAGACCAGAAACAGGCCCAAATAGCAGGAAGTTCAGTATTGCTCTAAAACACACCAAGTAGTCAGGGGCAGGGATCGGATGTGGAATTCCTTCCGTACCCCACGCCTGGCAGGAATTCTTCTTGTCCCCTAATCTACCTCCTGTGTGACAATAGCCAAACCAGGCAGGCACCAAGAGCCATGGAGGAGGGGACACCTCCCTCCTGGTGCCTCACTCCACGGACCATCACCACCACGGGGAAGCTCCTTTGTCTTCATATGAAACTTCAAGTATCGTGGTATCGCATGTAGCTATGGAATTAAGGTCACATAAGGTCACCAAATAAGGAGAACTAGATTCAAGCTTGAGGATGATCCCGGGTTAGGCAGGAAGCCAGGAGGCAGTGGGGGAGAGCTAGCGGGCCAGACCTCCGAGCATGACAGCACCTCTCCCTCTGCCTGTCCTCCTCTCAAATCCCTGCCTACCAGCCTCGGCACGCCTAGCACGAGAGCAGGGCTAGCCCCTCTCATCATGCCTTATGTCCTCCCCCAGAGAGCACTCAGGTACGAGTTACTACACGGATTCTTTCTGTGGGAGATGATGGGCACGTCACACTCTCAGTGCCTCAGCTTTCTTAAAAAAGAAGATAAAAAGAAGATGATGCCTTCCTTCCAGCCTATCCCCACCATCTCACCTTCCTACACACACACACACACACACACACACACACACACACTCACACACACACTCACACTCACACTCACACACACACACACACCCAGAAGCACCTTGCAGGCTAGTCAGCATGCCGAGAGTGCTGTGAGGTCCTTTCCAAGAAGCCTGCATAAATATTCCAACATCTTTTGACAGTGACCACATGGCTACGTAAGGTGACCTCGTGTTGTTTAAAAGAGAAAGTCATAGGTTATTCCCAGCTCCAGAAGAGAGCACTTGGCTGCAGCTTGAGTACAGGGGCAACCTCATCTTTCATTGGTGCCCAACTTCCACAGGAGGTAGAGAGGATGCCTTGGCCTGAGCTGGGCACTGCCCCTCGCTTCAGGAAGCCGTTCCCTTCCCAGATGGGCCGCCAGGGAGATGTTCCCATAGCAACGTGGGAAAGTTGACCATGGACGGAGACTGGGAAAACTGGTGGTGGGCCACCCTTCTCCCCATTTGAGTTTATTCTAATCAGCATGAATTTAACAAATGTGTAATATGTATAAACCATAGATATAAATGTATAAAACTTGTAGACATCTGCATTGTACATATATTTTTTGTTTGCTTGTTCCAGACACTGAGACTGCATTGCCCTGTAGACCTGTATTGTAGGCAAAGATGTCTCACAAACATTTTTAAATGCTAAGTGTCATGACTCCCAGGATTCCCAGCATGTCTGCCCCCTCTCTGAAAGCTCTTTGAGGGTTTCTCATGACTAGAATTTCCTGAGCTTTTGCTCTGTCCTTGCAAGCCATCTGGCCTCTCTGCACTGCAGCTGTAGTCTGCCCTCCCCCGCCCCACACACCTGAGCCTTCGCCATCCCCCACCTGAAGCAAATCCATCCACCAAAAATATCCAAAATTGCAACCAGAATACCTCCCCCCAAATCCAGAATTAAATGTTTTCTTTTGAACCTCCATTCAGTTTCATTCTTAATTTTTTTCTTAAATTCATTATTTATGCTCTTGGAATATACATTGCTGTATAATGAAGAAAAAAAATTAATCATTTTGCCCAATTAGCTGAGGCCACGTGCCTCAGAGGGGTGCCTCTTGGACATTTATAATTGCTATTAACCAGGAGAGCAGAGGAGGTCAGAAGGTAGAGGCCTTGGAGAGTCAAAGGTGGCAGGTGGCCGCACATGGGTTGAGAGCCACTGTCTGCTTCTCCCCAGAAGAAAGGTAGGTGCCAACTAGCAAGTCCTTGCTCGCAGTCATTAACCCTGGCCAGAGGGACATTTTGAGTGACAGAGAGCCACCAGAGCACCACTCAGAATGCACAACCGGTGATGGCATTTGTGGGATGCAGGAGCCGGAGCACAAGCAGAGAGAAGACAGAGGAAAAGCCCCATAGGCAGAGCTGTGCGGCTCTGAAAGCAGACAGGGGTGGGCCCGGCCGTGGAACTTTCAAGAGAGCTTTTTACTTGTCTTGTCTTTGGAACCAAGTAGCTCTTTCTCCCTCTTTCTTCATCTTTAGGGCTGTTGATCCTGCTGCTTTCGCTTGATTTTGTCTAATTGGAGAAATCCTGAAAGGCTATTTTGTAAGATAGTGCAAGCAACCCAGTGGCTCAGGACAGATGTGCCTTTCTTCATGAGATGACAAGTGTGACACAGGGCACGTGACCAGTAAGAGCAAAACCCATACAACAGAGATGATGTCCTAAAACCCCTAACAATATGTGGCCTGAGGAGATTTACCGAGTCTATTTTCCACTCAATAGCATTATAGCCCAAATAAATAAATAAATAATAATAAATAAATAAATAAATTCTTAGCTCTCCACTTACTTGCCCCTTGCCAACGGTAGACAGGCATAGAACATCAGGGAGATGTGCTGTGAAATAGAAAAAAATAAATCTCGACTGCCAGTTCAGCCAAGTCAGAGCAGCAGGCCCATCCCCTTCATGAGCCACATATCCACCTGACTGGTGTCCTTCGAGCAAAGGAACTGAGGACACAGACTGAGGGAAGAAGACCATGTGAAGACACAGGGAGAAGGCAGCCATCTACACGCCAAGGAGAGAGGCCTCAGGAGAAACCACCCCTGCAAACACCTGACGTCAGCCATCCAGGCTCCAGAACTGTGAGAAAATAAATTCTGTTGTTTCAGCCCTCAGCCCGTGGTATTTTGTATGACGGCCCTAAGAGGCTAATGCACCTCCCCAACAGCCTGTATATTCAGGTTAGAAGCGAAGGCCGTAGGCGCAGGGGTGGAAAGTAACTTGTCCGGAATTAGAAGGATGAGGTGGTGGAGTGGGAAGGACACCCCATCTCCTGGCTCTGACTCAGGGGCTTTGAAAAGACAGTGCAGTTTCCCAGCCTCTGAAGACCGGAGGAACACTGGACAAAAGCCCCTTCCCCACAGACGAGCAGCCATTCCCTGCCTCTGGGCAGCTCTAGAGAAGTTATTGATGGTGAGGTCGGTGAGGGGCCGCAGTGAGGCTGACCCATCTCCTATCATGCGGGAGGGGCGCCCTTTCCCTCGGATTTCCAAGCTCTTTGAGGAAGTCATCACTAGCTATCTGTTCCTTAGGGGGGAGTCTGGTGGCTCTCATCGCTCAGATTGTCCCTCTGTTCAGCCAACTAGTGAGCAGCTTTTGTGGGCAGGGGCTCCTCTGAGGTTTCACACACATGACACCAGATAATCCTACACCGTCCCATGAGCTCAGGACAACTGGGACCCATCCCATTGTATAGCTGAGAAGCCCGAGACCCAGAGGTGAAGTCATGGGCTCAGGGTCACCAGCCAGCAAGCGGCAGAGCAGGGCGAGAGCCCAGGCTGGCCCAAGGGCCCAAGGGTGCCCACCGCACACACCTGCTGCTGGAGAGTGAGGTCCGGGGGGAATTCCATGCTCAGGACGTTACAGAAGAGAAGCAGAGCCTATTCCAAACTGACAAGACACACACTAAATGGGAAGAGCTTCTGTCGTCGGGGAGATGCTGTAAATCTCTTTTCCTGGTTCCGGAAGGTCAGTGAGGGGCTAAAGTCCCAAGTGGTGGTAGGGGCCTCCTCTTCCCTACTCAGTGGGACCATAGTTATTTTTACATGGAATTTAATGGAAATTGCATGAAGAAAGAAAAAAAAAACACAACTTTCCAGATGTTAGCAGTCCATCTTATCCCCTCCTGACACCCTTGTGAGGTAGACGAGAAGGTCTCTTTGTAATGCTCACCCACCCTTCCTTCTCCCTCATAGTGAAAATGAGGTTCGAGGAAGCAAATGATGTGCTCGCAATCCAGGCGGTGACAGGGCTCCTCCACGGGGTTTCAATGACCTTCCGTGACCTTCCCTAACTCCACTCCCCACGCACCTCCATTCGCTGCTGCTGTTTCTACAAAACGCTTCTCACGTCACCTTCTCCCCCGTGTCACATGGAGCCAGGCCTTTCTCTTCTCCTTGGCTCGTGTGGTTGGTCTAAGGCTGACGAGATCTTTAGTCTTTCTTAAATCTACACACTTTCAAATCCTCAAAAAAAAAACAACGATGAAGTTTATTCAGAAAGAAAAAATATGCATGTGAAGAGCTCCAAGGAAGTTTCTGTGCAGTTGCCAGAGATTCCCAGACGCCCCGAAGCATGGACAGACAACTGGCGAGCAACCCTGCCCTCGATGTTTCCTTCTCCTTCCCTAATAAACTTTGTCTTTGCTCTTCGTCCATTTCTTCCCCACAACTTTCTTCTCGCCAGGACATACGCTTGCCTCCCATGTCCATCCATTCCAGGGAGGCCTCTGCTTCGCAGTGTCCCGTTCACTCCTGGTCTTAACGCCACTTCCTGTCTGATCATTTCTCTTCGCTTTCCTTCACTTCTCCCCTAAACTGTTGATTCCTGCATCCTATCCATCGGACACATGCAAATTGATCGTCTCTTTGTTTTCTGGAACCCTGGCCCCCTCATTTAAATGGTCGATATTAAATTCCCGTCAATCATGAGGCTTGGAAGTAGGTGAGGAACGGAAGAGAAAATGAGACGTGGTTGTGCTCTCATAGTTTACAGATGAGTAAGAAAGATAAAAATCAGACAATTACAGATTTGACAGTGACCTTACCAAAATAGGGAAGTACGGGGTTCTTTGGGAGCATACAGCAGAGGGACTTAAAGCCAGGGGCTGAATGGGCTTGGTCAGGCCAGGCAGAGGGGGTACAAGCCAGGCAGAGCGAAGAGCTTGCTGGCTTCCGCACTGGAGCGAGCTTGCTGAGCTGAGAAGCTGCAGAGCCCCGGGTGACAGGCACGAGGTGAGAGGACACAGAAGCCAGACGCTGGCCATCCTAAAAAGCCACCCAAAGGACTGTGTGTTACATACCAAGGATAATAGGACCTGATAAGGGGTTTTAAATAGAGGAGGGACACGCTCTGATATGAGGAGGCGATGAGAGCATGTTTTACTTTTTATTTTCAACTTTGGGGTATGCCACACATCCACATGTCTTCGAAACCAGAAATGTGAAAAGATATTCAGCAAAAGGTCTTTGCCGGGCCCCCTAAGAGTTTCCCTCTCTCCTAAATAGATATCAATTCTTTATAGCTTCTTCTGTGTCCTTCCTGACCTTTTTAGGCTAATACAAGCAAATCAGACTAGAGATCCTTATTTTTTTCTACTGATATATTCCAAAAGTAGCATACCATGCACTTACCATACTTAAGGTAGAGGGTTCTCTATCTCGATTTTTTGTGATAGCTTTTGGCTGTTTTGCATATTGTCGATTTAGCTCCTCGTATTAGTATCAGTACAAGAATTAGTTTAAGTATTAGTATTAGTTACCTTTTCACAAATGCAGGTCTCTCCTTCCCTACCAGGTGGTAAGATTCTGAGGGCCAGAGGCTATGTCTTACTCATTTTGCATGAGGTAGTTGCTCAGTCAAAAATATGTTCAAACAAAGTGGGCGATGAAAACGCATGTTTGTTGAATAAATCCGTTACTATTAAAGAGAACAAACACTTCCTCTGGACTATTCGCTTGATTTTTTTTTTAATTGAATTGTGCTCATTTTCCAGTAGACAGGAAAAAAAGTAGAAGACATAATGAATCCCCACGAATCCACCCCCCCCCCCCCCCCCAGCTTCAACAATGACCAACATTTTGGCGATTTTGATTCTCTTCTATCCCCACCACCCATCTACTTTGGGGAAGTAGAGGGCTGCGGTATTTTAAAACAAATGTAAGCCATGTCATTTCCTCCGTAAATACCCAAGAATGCACCTCCAACTGATGAAGCCTTTGCTTTAAGAACATAAACACCTGCCAACAAAAATTACCAGCAGGTTGTATCATCTAATAGCCACGCCACAGTCGGATTGCCCCTGATTTTCTCGGAAATGTCTGCATACAGTTGCTTGTTGGAATCGGGAGCCACACAAAGCCCACCGATCATACTTGGTCTCCAGTTGATGGTGCTTACACTCTTCCGTTCCATCACAGTCTCCTCCTGTCTTCCTCTCTCTCTGATGCCACTGGTTGGTGGGAGAGACCAGGTCATTCATCCCGCTCCGTGTCCCACATTCTGCATTTGGCTGGCTGTATCATGTAACTTGTTTTCTATCCCCCATCTTGTCCTGGAAACTGGCAAAATTTGTGTTTTGAAAATTTCCCTAAAGCTGCTATGTGGAGAGCTGATTAAAGGGTGGGAGCGTGGACGAGACGCTGTGTTAGTTTCCCAGGCGGGGGACAATAGCTCCCGGGATTACAGCATAGCACACAGCTTCGGGGACCGTGTGGACAGAGAGAAATGGTCAAATTTGAGAAATACTCGGGAGACAGGCTCAATGAGATCTGTTGACTAACTGGAAAGGTGTATGTGTTCTCAATACCCTGTTAAGAACTGGGCCTCAGCATGAGACCAACAAAAAAAAGGCTGCTCTCTTCTGGAAAAACATTTGCACGTTTACTGACATTCTCCTCACCATTATCATTTATGGCAAGTTTTAAGAGCATACAAAGTTGTAGCGGTATTGTTGGTGTTAAATTTTATTGCTATGGCTTTAAAACGTAAACAAAAAGAATTCCTTAAGTACTTGAAAGTTGTAATGATACTCTTGGGAGGAGATTTTACTGCTATGGATACTGTAAAGCACAAAGATAATAAATTTAAATTGCAGTATTGGTATTGGGAATGTATTTTATTGCTTTGGCTAGAACACAAAGAAGCAAGATTCATAACTCTTTTTCATAACTCAAGGACTGGCTTGGGTTTGGATGTTGCATGGTCTTGTACTTTGTGGACACTGTCCGTGGCCCCCTCTGTGTCATCTCAATGGAGGGGTTCCCATGTACCCAGCCAGAAACCTGGAAGGCCTTTTGACTCTCAGTTCCTTCACCCCCTGCACATCCTCAGTCACCAGTCCTGCTGATTCTGCTCCCCCAAATATCTCTCCCATCAGTTGCCATCTCTCCACTCCAGTTCAGGCACCATTGGCTCTCACTTCATTACAGCCTCTCTCCTGCTTCAGGCCGCTCCCCTTGCAATCCACCCTCCACCCTCATTGTAGTAATAATGACTACTGTTTATTGCGCATTGAGAATGTGCCAGGGACTGTGCTAAGCACCTTGTATCAGTATCTCTTTGACCCTCACAACTTCCCTGTGTTGGAAGGGGATCACTTTTTCATAAATGAAGAAACTGAGTTCAGAGGTTAAACATTAAAAGACATAATGGGCTCATGAAAATCACAAGACCTTTATAGTACCAGACACAAGCAGAAAATAAATCTTAGATTATTTCCATTTCTTCAATACTGCCTGTTATCCTTCCTTCCTCCTTCCCTTCCTTTCTCCTTTCCTTTCTTCCTTTCCTCAAATAAACTCCTTGGCACGAAACACAAGAGCATTGCCAATTTCTCCAGACTCATCCATCACTACACTCCAGGTAACAGTAGCTCTCATTCACAAAGTCACTTACATAGTTCTTCAAATACCATCTCCTCTTGTTAGTCCTCTTAGCTAGAATGGAACCCCTTTC
This sequence comes from Eptesicus fuscus, assembly GCF_027574615.1. NCBI lineage: Eukaryota > Metazoa > Chordata > Mammalia > Chiroptera > Vespertilionidae > Eptesicus > Eptesicus fuscus. Next base: position 32,823,545 of record NC_072491.1, on the reverse strand, counting down.
CTGCCATTGTCTAACTTCCATTTCTCCTTCAAGTCTGTTTTAGACATCTCCACCAGAAAATCTACTTCAAAACTATATACTTGCAAACACCGGGAGCACACACGTGTGCACACGTGTGTAGGCATACATGCTGGGTCAGCGGCTCCCCTCCTGGGCATCTTCCGATCACAGTGCTCATCATGCTCCAGTGTAACCATCTGCCTTGTCTTAGAAACACGTCTGGACTATAACTTGCCCGAGGGCAGAGGCTGTGCCTTTTGTGTGGGAACTCCTAGGATCCAGGGCCTGAATCCTGGCACGCCACAGCGATCAATGGCAGTTTGCTGAACGAAGAGATACAGTGAATCCGACAGTAATTATTAGAACAATGAGACCTTAGCCTTTTGAATCGCAAAGAAATATCAGGTCATGCTTTAGTTCAGACTGAGGAATTATATGTATATACTGTTTTCAACAATCTGCAGTTACACACCTGTTTTCATTCTAACACCGGGCAACATGTTACCTATAAACTCCTGGCAGAGTAGACTTGACGGAGAAGAAGCAGTTCCTTTCAGGGCACGTTAGCAAGTCCATGGAAAACAGCACCCTAGCAACCTCACAAATAAATACTGGGAGTCATGTTCACCACGTGACGGCGAACTGGGAATGTTTCAAGCAAAGAAATTAGGTTGTTTAGTACCTTTGAATTCTCCCAAATGTCAGAGTCGGCCTGAGTCCTGTGAGCTGCTGGTTTGGTGGAAAACTCCTAAATTCTCCAGCTATGTGGAGCTCTTTTCTTTGCACTGGGTCCCCAGTGAGGTCATAAACTCCAGAGCCGGAGTATGGACTTGGCGAACGTGGGAAGTAGGAGAAACTGACAGGAACCAGGCCTCTGACTCCAGTGGGTTCCTGCCTCCCTTTCTGTTCCCATAGAAACGGCCATCCCCTCGGCAAAACTTAAGTTCAAGATTCTTCTACTTTTGTTTTCCTTTCTCCTTCCTTTGAGATAGCCCCTCCAGGTTCTGTTCATTAGTGAACATGGACCGGTGGCTGAAACTCACAACGTTGGAGAAGCTAAATATTCCCCCAGCAGAAACGGCCGCGTTCACTCTATTCCGCTGTCTGGACAGCGGTCCTTTCAGCATGGGGTGAGGTGCTCACAACCTTTGGATCCCACTCACTTCCGGCAGGTGGATCACCTCTATGACTGCACACGTGGCCAGGGATTCACAACAGTCCCTATCAAACGGAGATGAATGCGTTCCATGATGTCTGTTTTTATTACATTAGGCCGGGAAGAGGAAATCAAAAGGACGACTTTCAACAAAAATGTCCTGTGTCGACACTTCAATACTCTTTCGACAGGCCCTGGTGATTGCCCTCATTGTCTGCTGCATAAAGGCTAACCGTGCCAATATCTGCTAGTTCCACAAGGCCGTTCTCTGGCCAGCAGGTTGCTCGGGCTTTTTTTTTTTCTTTCCCCCTCTTCACAGCAGCCCGCTAATTCCACCAAACCCACTGGATTAACAAAAACCTGAAGGTAAAATAGCACAAAATGATATCCCTGCATGAGCTACTATTATACTTTGCCACCTACAATTACACCCATTCAATCTAAATGCCCCCAAACATTATTGCATTAATTCAAGCCATTTCGGAACCGGTAAATAGCTTCTCTTCTTGGGTTCTGTGTCATTCTGAGTATTCAGAAGGCCACCTGACCCCTGGAGTATGGAGCCCAGTCAGGATGACAGGTCAGTGAGGGGCTGGTACAAGGATGGGGACAATGTTGGCTGGGAGAGAATAAAGAGGAAAAAATGAGCAGAGGAACACAGAAAAAGAGATCAAAGAGAGGGGAGCAGTGGCGATGAGGAGGAGCTTTCCAGGGGGGCGGGGGGGAGGGGAGTGTGCGCTGTCAATGCCTGGGGCTGGCGCAGGTCCCCTATCTCTTATCTCAGACGCACCGTCCAGCCAGGCTGAGCACCGAGGACGCCGGGCATGCGCAGTGCCTGGCCTCGCGCTGCTTTGAAGGCCAGTGTTCCAGATGTCCTCGCGTTTCTGAGTCAACCCCTTCAAAGGGATTTCCTCCTGTGACAGAATCCTTGGACCAAGTCAGACGCACAGTGTGTAGTTAATTTACTTTGTAAGAGAGGAAAAATTGTCCTCACATTCTCACTGGGTCTGAAATCTCCCTTCTATAAAATAGCTTTCCAGGCCCGGCCGGTGTGGCTCCGTGGTTGAGTGTTGACCTATGAACCAGGAGGTCACAGTTTGATTCCCGGTCAGGGCACATGCCTGGGTTGCGGGCTTGAGCCCCAGTGTGGGGCGTGCAGGAGGCCAGCCGATCAATGATTCTCTCTCATCATTGGTGTTTCTATCTCTCTCTCCCTCTCCCTTCCTCTCTGAAATCAATAAAAATATATTTGAAAAACAAAGAAATAAATAAAATAGCTTTCCAGGGTGAGAGAGGGTTTGGGGAGGAGTCTGAAGCGTGGGCACAGCCCATGTGTTCCGGGCAGCTCTGTGCTGGGAAGGGGAGGAGCAGACACACACACACAGTCTATCTCAATCGTAGGTTCCTGTTGGGCCTGGATGGTGGTAAAGAGGAGGAGTTTGGGAAATAGAAGGGTCTAGATGCCAGTAGCAGCTTCGCCACTTCCTAGCTGTGACCTGGAGTAAGTTACCAAATTCCTGCAAGTCAACACGAGTTTCTGTGAGAACCAGTTGCAACGGTGCAGGTCCAGCACATAGCACCCTGCTGGGCACCTATGCGACCTCAAGTGAAGGTTAGACAGGATTATTTGAAGTGTAATAAAGATGGTATGAATAGAACTAGACCAGGTGGGCCTATGGGAGTGAGGAAAAGGGTTGTAATCTTAGGGTTGCAATCCTCGTCAGCAAACCCTGGGAAGTTCATGGTTGCGGATAACATATTTCTAAAATCAGGCGCTAGAGAAATGGGGTGAGGATAGGCGTGCACCTCTGAGGGATGGAGGGAGGCACCCAGCCAGTGCCAGGGGCGGGGTCGGAATGCGGGAGGGAACCACTGGCTGAACTTGCGGTTTAGCTGAGGGGTCTCCTTTCCTGAAGGACAGAAGTCTCCTCCTGGGAACGGTCCTGTTCTCACCTCAGGGGCAGCTGCGCCAGGCAGAGTGTTAGGGGCAGCTGGAGCCTCAGTGTTGTGCGGACTGAGCCGACAGGCCAGCTGCAGCTGTGGGTAACCTGCTATCCGGGATTTCAGTCTGTTTGCCCAGTTACATAACAACAGACAACAGAAAAGGTGCCAACTCCCTCTTCAAAGGCACAGGAACACTCCCGATCCTGCAGCCTTCAGACGTCACAAACACTGATGCCCCACTCTCTTCTCCCTGGGGAACCTCATTCAGCACCCAGAGCCCTCCCTCGGGGCCTCCCCACGCACCCTCCTGAGGATGGAGAGCAGGCCCCTGCTCAGGAGCCTTCTAGGACCCAGAATCACCTGCACACGTTTGCGGCAGCAGAGGCTTTTGCGAAGGCTGGCCCTCGGTCCCTGCCCTCCCCGGAGGGAAACCAGCTGTCTCCTGGGAAAACGATTCCATGCAACAAACAACGCAGTGCCCAGGCCAGCCATAATGAGGTCTGGTTCAAATGTTGGCACACATACAAAATATTAATTAAAATAATGTGCATGGTAAATAATATTGGGATCCAAAGCACAGGCCTCCTCTAAAATCACAGTTGGTAATTACGTGGGCGCCTGCTAGCACACACTCAGAATTCCAGTGCCGCTTACATGACAGAATTAGTCTGGGAAGGTGACCTTGAGAGGTCTTTCGCTGTGAGCATCCTCCTGCTTATAAACTGAATGATGTCTGGACAACCCAGAAAGGAGATTATTCGTCCTAACTTTCAAGCGCTAAGAAATTCCCGAGAGCCTAAATGATTCAATTTAATAATAAATATTTGAGTACCAGCCACTGTAAGGCTCTCTGCTTCGCACTAGGGTTAAGGGTGGTGGTGAGAGGTGAACCGTGATTCGTGTTTTCAAGCAGCAACTGGTTATTGCCCTGGACAGTGTGGCTCAGTTAGTTGAGTGTCATCCCATGCCCCGAGAGGTCACTGGTTCGATTCCCAGTCAGGACACATGCCACAGCTGCAGGCTCCATCCCCAGCAGGAGGCATGCAGGAGGCAGTGGATCAATGGTTCTCTCTCATAGATGTTTCTTTCTTCCCTTTCTCTCTTAAAAATCAATTTAAAAACATATTAAGAAAAAAAGAAGTAACTGGTTATTGGTTAATGTCTGTTCCAGATGGAGAGTCCTTTTGTTTGCCTCACCTAAGTCTTTCATGCTGCTGTAAAAAGTCCATTGCCACTTGTTTAGCCCTGGACTGGGGAGCTCACAGGAGTCTGATTCTGATGCTTCTAGAGCCTTTATTTACCCTGAGGAGCTGGGGGTAAGTGCCCTGCCCCCCCATTTATAATGGATAAATGTCCCTAGTACTCCGGCTCACTGCCGAGATCCTACCTAAGTTTTCCCATCAACTCCAACACAGCCAAGCAATCATACGCTATCTATTTTATCTAGACTTTTTAAATTATTACCAAATTTGGCATTTATTACCCTGGTTAGTACAGGAACCTAACTGGGAAATGAAAAGGACCCCATTATCTTAATTCCAAAACCATTTTCTATTTGTGGCTCAGTCAACACTTCGGCATCTCGTTACAAGTATTTAATTTCATTCCCTCAACAATAACCCCCGTACCACACCAGTGACCACAACTCCGATGCCCAGCCCCTAAATTCTATTAGTGTTCAGAAAGCCTCATGGTTGCAACATAATGTTCAATCAGCGCAGAGAAATTAATTAAATTAAAATTATTTTTATTGTGATTTAATTAGCTTGATTTAATTACTTTGTTCACTGACTGAGCATTCTGTTGTTCCAGCCAGATCCTCGCTCTCACTCGTGGTGTGAACGTTCCCACAGAATTACACATTTTCTCTGTTCAGCCATTGGAGAGGGCTGGGGGGACTTGCCAGAAACTCATGATTTATCACAATCAGCATCATCACAAATTATAGGAAGCATCCAGCAATATGATCACTTCTAAATGAAGTGTCTGAAAGCAGGTCACAGCAGCAGCCTTGGCTGTTAATCCGTCATATTTCATAGTCAACCTGACACCCTGTCCAATTGACTCTGCCTGCTTTATCACCGGGCGGCTCCTGGGAGCTGCTGCCTCCCAGAGTGCCCGAGTCAGGGCTCCAGCTCCGACCCAGGCTGCCGCCCTACAAAGCCTGCCCAGCCCTGCAGCCCATACGCACTGGCGCGCCTGCTGCCTCTCCCTCTGAGCCAGGGATCCTGCCCCTGAGGTTCCTAACCTACAATCCAACATTTCCTTTGATTGCAAGTATAAGCAACAAACCTCAGAGCACTGGCCATCCCTGGGACTTGGTCAACAAAGAACACCATGTATTTCCATGATCACATGACAGCTACTGTATATACCTTGGAACACTCTACTTTCATCACTTCTTCAAAACAAAAGTGGGGCCCAGCCAGTGTGGCTCAGAGGTTGAGCATCGACCTATGAACCAGGGGGGTCCCTGGTTCAATTCCCAGTCAGGGCACATGCCGGGGTTGTGGGCTCAGTCCCCAGTAGGGGCGTGCAGGAGGCAGCTGATCGTTGATTCTCTCTTATCATTGATGTTTCTCTCTCTCCCTTCTCCCTTCCTCTTTGAAATCAATAAAAATAGATTTCAAAAACAAAAACAAATGGGTATTCAACACCGCACTAGCCCACCCATGCTCTCAATCTTTTTAACCGCAGGCCACCCCACAATACACTGTGACTCAGGCTGAGCAACGGCAGCCTTCGAGCTGGTGTCTCCTGAAAACGAACTCCGCTCTAGCCCGCCTAGGGTTAAAATGTGTCATCTTTATGAATGTGCTGGAAGCTGCACACAGTTGTTGTCTTACCTTCTACTAACTGTATTTCAATACATTTGTCCTCCTGCATGATCTTTTCTGTATTTTATTGTATGACTGAAAACCATTTTTCTGAGAAGAGATCCATAGACTTTGCCAGACTGCTCTACCAATGGAGGCCTAAGCTTTTTTTTTTGGTCCCTATACTAGTTTCCTGTGGCTACTATAACAAAAAACCACACCCTTGGTGGCTTCCAACTACAGAAATTTCTTCTCTCAGGGTTCTGGAGACCAGAAGTTCAACATCAGCCTCACTGGGCAGAAATTAAAGTGTTTGTCAAACTGTCCTCCCACCAGAGGCCCGAGAGGTGAATCCTTCTTTGCCTCTTCCAGCTTCTGGTGGCTGCTGGCATTGTTTGGATCGTGGCCACATCACTCCAGTCGCCGCCTCTGTCTTCACAGGGCCTCTCCTCTTCTGTGCGTGTCATCTCTCTCTGCCTCTCTCTTATCTGGACACTTCTGGTGGCATTTGGAGCACAACTGGATAATCCAGGATAACCTCCCCATTTCATGATCCTTAGTCACATCTTCAAAGGTTCTTTTTCCAATTAAGGTAACATTTACAGGTTTCCAAGGATTAGGATCTGATGTTCTGGGGGCCACCGTTCAGCCACCTATAGCGCCTATGCTTAATTCTTTACGGACCACACAATTCTGGCCTGAGTCTGATGACATCAGGGTCATAAGGTGATTTCAAACACATATAAAGCTGTGCCAAATTATGATAGATGCCCCTGCCAAAGCCCATGAAAATTAGTTAAGAGTTAATGTGATGGTTAAAGAGAAAGCAAGTCCTTTTAACCATTCAGTTTTCACCAAGGCCCTGGAGAGGAAGCAGGCCTGTTTCTTCACCTCCAGATGAAGAAAGGAGAAGCTTTGCAAACCTTGCCGCTCTGACGTGTGCAGTTCTTGGGCCTGAAGGTCTCACAGGGCTCAGGTCTCTGGCTCTGCTTCTGCCTCCTCCACCTCTCACCCTGCCCCCAGGGCGCTGAAGGCAAGTGTTCTGCAACGTGGTGAATGAGGAACTTATGCCACTGACCAGAAGTGAAAAAGGGCAGGACTGTGTGTTTTTCAATTAAATAGAACAACAGGAAGTGAGTGTTAAGTTCAACTTGAGATCTTCTGGCTACTGTTTAGAACAAAATATTGATAGTCAAGTGCACCAGACCAGAGTTATTTCCAAAAGGAGTTTTATAACCACCTCTTCTGGGGGCCAGGGGAACGGTGCCCGGGCCGACCCATCCTGATGCCACCTTCTAGTCTAGAAATCAGACCTGGCTCCTGCCCAGCTGTGCCACTCCTTGTGTGATTTCGCCCACAAACCCGACCTCTCTACGTGCCAGTTTCCTCCCTGGGGCAGGTGGACTGTGTGGGCTCCTCAAAGGCAGGACTCACTCGTACTTTTCCGTGTGAAGCTTTGAGCATGTGGCCAGCACACAGAAGACCCTCATACTCACACTCATTTACTTGAACTGAATACCGACCTAAACTGACTCACAGTCTCAAATCGATACTGGGCGTGCTGCCTCTGAAGATAACTCTGAAACTCTACCCAGACAGTAAGTCAGTATTGCCACAGATGTCCTTGATCTTGCATAAGTCATTTCACAAAGTCCCTTCCAGCCCTATGAGACTTTCATCCCTTTTAAAATTAGCCTCAGCGAGTGCACATCTGCGCTGGAAACGACTGGAAAGGTGTCTCCAGCCCTCATGCTCCTCATTGCAGAGGGCGGGCCCTATCCAGCGGGACTGTGAGCAAACCTTGGTGCTCATCATCGGGCTGGAAAGACCTTTGTGATGATCTAGTTCCACATCCTCCTTTTACAGAGAAGAAAACAGATCTGTCCAAGGTCACATGGCTGGTTAGCAGCAAAGAACCCAGGCAGCTAGAACTCACTTCGACTGTCTTCTAGTCCAGTGCTTTCTTCATTTCTTTCATGCTCTGTCTTTAACCCAGTGCTTTCACTTGGCTTGGTAAAACGGCTCAAAGCATCACCTCACAGCTAAGTGTTCCAAGCTGTCAAAGGGTACAGTATGTTACTGACTCCTCTCACACAGGCAGAGCGTGAGAACCCACAAATAAAAACCATTATCTGTACTCTGAAAAACTGTGGAGTGTTTGGTACTGATTGATTTTTGTAGTGTACCATTTTGATTCCCTCTTCTTGCCTTTCCTATATTTTTTTAGTTATCGTCTTAGTGGTCCCTTGGGGATTACAACTAAACTATTAAACTTATAACAACCTAGTTTGAAAAATACCAACATAGCTTCAATAACATGCAAACACTCTCTCTCCCTCTTTATACAGGGGTTACCAAAAGTAGGTTTACAGTTGTGAGTACACAAAACACAGAGTTTATTTTTGTATTATTATTTATTAACTAGAGGCCTGGTGCACGAAAATCTGTGCACTGGGGGTGGGGGGGCGGGGGGGAGGGGTCCCTCAGCTGGGCCTGCGCCCTCTCACAGTCGGGGAGCCCTCAGGGGATTTCCTACTGACGGCTTAAGCCGAAGTCTGGCCTCCCTCTTCAGGAGGCGACCAGGCAGGCCTATCAGGGGACAGTGCAGGCCAGTGAGCAGCCAGCCCCCCCCCCCCATCACCTCTCCACCACTTCTGGTCACCACCGCCTGACCCCCATCGCTGTCTCCTCCCTCTGCCCATTGGCATGTGCCTTGGCTGTCCTGGCGCTGCCTGCTCGCCGCCCCCCCCCCCCCACCAACTGGTTGTTCCACCCTCCAGTTGATTTGCATATTACACTTTTTTATATAGAATTATTGTATTATTTTCCAAACGAAAGAGTGTAAACCTACTTTTGCCCCACCCTGTATTGTTATTGTTCCAGATCGCATCCTTATATGTTGTACATCCATTAATGTAGACTTACAATCATTGTTTTATGAATTTGCCTATTAAATCATGCAGGAAAAAGAGAAATTACAAGCCATAAAAAAAGTGAAATAATACTGGATTTTACATTTACCTGTGTAGTTACCTTTACCAGTGTTCTTTATTTTTTTCTTATGGCTTCAATCTATAGTCTACTGTCCATCTAATCCAGGCGTCCTCAAACTACTGCCCACATGCAGGTGTTTTTGCCATTTTGTTTTTTTTACTTCAAAATAAGATATGTGCAGTGTGCATAGGAATTTGTTCATAGTTTTTTTTTAAACTATAGTCCGGCCCTCCAACTGTCTGAGGGACAGTGAACTGGCCACCTGTTTAAAAAGTTTGAGGACCCCTGAGTCTATATAGTCTACTTTCATTTCATTTAAGCCTGAAAGACTCCCTTTAACATTTATTCTAGAGCAGGGAGTCCATTTATTCTAGTCATGAACTCCCTCGACTACTCTTTTCTGGAAATGTCTTAATTTCTCCTCCATTCTGGAAAGATTATTTTACCAAAACTCTTTTTTTGTTGTTGTTGTTATATTTTGAGTTTGTTTCTTAAAACTGCTAAGAGCCCACTTTCCCCTACCTACTCTGGTTTTGTTCCACTTTTCTGTTAATAATGTTTGCAAAAATGTTAACCCATATAAAGAGGATTCCTCCAAGGTGCTTTCCGTACTTATTTCTTTTTGCATATGGAGATTACTCTTCTTAATAAATGGAAAATATATATCTTTTGTTTATTAATCCAATTAAAAATGATAAGTGTGAAACTAAAATTCCCAACCAAATTCAAAGATGAGAAAAACAGAAGCCCCAAGCTTTTTCCATGAGAGAAAAATTTCTCTGCTAATTTTAAGATAAAATAGTCCTGCGAATATATATAAAAAAAAAATCAAACATGTTGATGTACTGGAACCAACTACACCAAACACATTCCTAATGTCCGGAACAAATATTGCAAGTAAAACAATGATAGTACTGAGTGCTGGAGTAATAAAAAAAAAATGGTGAATTCATGAGAATGGAAAACTGGAGAAAAACATCATCATTAAAGCTTTTCTTGAAGGGAAGTGGATTAAAGGGACTGTCAAAAGTACAGCAAACAGTATGCATAACTTCAACTCATGACAACATCATGTGGCAAGTATTTATTATAATCTTATATCAGATGCCACTTTGTAATAAAAAAACGTACCCAAAGAGTGTAGATATAAAATACATGAGAAAAAGTAAAGCGATTTTGCTATATTAGTTACATTCTACATTCTTTTCTTTGAAGGGCTTTGAAGTCCACAGTATATGGGCAATCTTGAAGTATGGCAGAGAAATGAAATGGCCATGGGTGGTATGGCATAAGCACTCTCTTTGGAGAAATGAGAGAGCTTTGCTTTACTTCTGCAGCATTTGAAATCTGGAAGTATTGCTCTATACAATTTAATGTCAGAGGATAAGGGATGGACCATTTCTAAAATTATTATCACAAGAGAAAAGAACACCATAAAGAAAAATGATAAACTACTTATGCACCCAAGAAAGGCTATGTTAGAAAGAAGTGCAAGAAGGAACACAATGCAAACACAAATGCTTATTAGTTGCGCTTATCCATCAAGATACCAAGATCCACTATAGTCTTCAGACAAAAATTCTGAAATAGCAGTAGGAAGCTCTGTTTGAATAATTAAATGATAAAGTAACATAGGTCCAATATTCTGAATTATTATGGTGCCTGCCACCACCACCTGATCCAAATGCAAAGAGTCCAAGATCTTCATAAGATGTCCCAGTTGTCTGAGTACACATACTAAGCAGGAGATAAACTAAGAATGAAGCCAGGAGAGCAATTACCAGCAACAAGAAACTAAATCCAAGGATATCGGTATGAGCCATACATAAGCTAAGCCAAGGATGCCACTCCCATGATGGCTTTTACCAAATTAAACACCGAGAAACCAAAGGAAACACCTGGGGATCTCTGTCTGTGGAGTTTGTTGCTTAGCAACAGGCTCAACTCTTCCACCTCCACCTCCTCAGGCTGCTGGGAAGAGGTGTACCAGCCCATCTTCATGTTGATGATCCCCCAGGGCACCTTCATGGCTGCTTGCTGGCGGACTACCAGGTCCATTTGCAAGCTACTACCCCTGCCCTCCCGTCATTAGACACGCCAAAGGCAGAGCTGTGGGACAAGCCCTTCTGATTCCCATACCTCACCAGGGCAAGGAAGTGATATAAAATTCTCGATTGGTAGTTGGTTTTCTTAATTCAGGATGTTATGTCATCCCAATGCCTTCTGGCCTCCATGTTTCTAGAGGAGAAATTGGTTGTTAATCTTATTGAAGATCCCTTGAATGTAACAAGTCACTTCTCATTTGCTGCTTTCAAAATTCTCTGTATTTGGGTTTCAACAATCTGACTTCCAAGTCTCTTGGTGTAGATCTCTTTGATTTTATTGTTTATTGTTCATTGAGGTTCTTGGACATGTATATTCATGTAGTTCTTCATATCTGGAGAGATGTTAGTCATTGTTTATTTAATGTTTTTCTTCCCCTTTCTATTTTCTCCTAGGATGCCTATATTGTGTACATTAGTATATTTAATGATTTCTCACACATCTTTCATGCTATGTTCATTTTCCTTCATTCTTATTTTTTTCTGCTCCTCAGTTGAACAGTTTCATGTGTCTTATCTTCAAGTTTATTGATGCTTTCTTTTGCCTGCTCAAATCTGCTGGTTAAGCCCTCTAGAGGGTTTTTAATTTCAGTTATTGTACTTTTCACCTCCAGAATTTCTCTTTGGTTCCTTCATATCTCTTTGTTGATATTTTTTGCCCATTTCTGTAAACCAATAAACACAAGTATACTATTTTTCTGAGATCTATGAAACATTCTAGCTAATTAACAAGCCTGAAGAGTGGATCATGAAGACCCTCAATTTGTACATGATCAGTCAGAAGTATATTTGGCTTGAGTTTTGCAACTGTCATCTGAAGTGGGGGCAGGCTTGTGGGACTGAGCCATTAACCTGTGTGGTCTGCACTTTGGTTAATTAGTACAAGAACTGATTGACACCCAGTTTGGTTGATGTCAGAGACAAGGGTTAGGATTTAGACATATATTTTGGGGAGTACATAATTCAACTCACTACAGAGGGGGAGGGAAAGAAGAAGAATGATCTATGGTTGTGGTTGCTTGTTTTTCCCCCCACAAAATCTTATAGTACTGAGCACATATTAATTAACTATGAATATGTGATTTACGGCATCAACCTTAGAAAGCCAAGTAGATAGGTTAATGGGTATCTCATGATAGAGACTCCTTTGCCTCTGGTTAGACATGAGGCCTTTGCACAAACTTTATTAGAAAGATTGTAAGACTTCTTCAGGGCTTTTCCACCTGCCCATCAATCTTGAGTTTACACTGCAGCTGGTCTTTTGGGAGAATGAGCAGGAAACATGGATAACAATTTAATGAGGATAGAATCTGTGAGCTCATCCCTGGAATTGTGAGTGCTGCTAAAGCTAAGGATGCATCCAAAGGTCTGGGACCCACATCTTGGCCTTGTTAGACTTCCTTCCTGGAATGTCCCCTGCAGGTCTCACCATTAAAAAAAATAATCATCAATTTAGATTCATGCCAAGGTCAGGCAGCCAACTAAAGGGATACTGCTGTTGTCAATCTTAGGAATTTTTATTTTCTTTCATGTTCTTTCCCTCCCTTTTCTAACACTACATTTCTCTTTCCTTAAAAAAAAAAAAAAATAAGCACTTGCTTCCACAGACATGCAATTTTGTCTTGCATCAATGCTACAAGGCAGATAACATCATTATTGCTATTCTACAGAGAGTGAGACGGGGCCCCAAAGAGGTAATATCAGTTTATGCAGACATTCAATTGTGAAGCTGGGGATCAGACACAGGCACTGAATCCCATGCTTTTTCCTCAACCCTACAGCATCTCCCTTTCTATTCCTGCTGCTTCCTTTTCTTACTGTTTCCCCGTGTCAAAGGCACTCACAGGCACCCACTGCTCTGAGATCCATGGTTCGCAGCACTCTGAGCACCAAAACTGCCCAGGGCGCTTCCAAAAAAGCTGAAGGCTGGCCCCACCCCCACCCAGCCTATCCAATCGCAACGTCTGGGGGTACGGCCAGGACATCAGCGTTTTGTCTGAGCCCCCCAGGTGATCCTAATGTGCCACCAGGATTGAAGACCGCTGCTATAGATCGTGTTTGCACCGTTTAATAGCCAGAGAACATGAAATATTCACTCAAGATTAACCTCACCTGTGGAGCACATCTTATTAAACTGCTTGATGAAAACGGAGCGCAAAGTGACCACCAAGGAGACTTGCAGGTGACAATTGGAGCTGACGTGTTTAATGCCCCTCCCTTCCCAAATCCCACTAAAAGGACCTCAGACATATATTGAGCAGGAAGAAAAGCCTAGGGCATCCACGTGGACTAAGGGAGAATGGTGTCAGTGGGCTAGAAACGTGGAGGAGTAGACACGCTTCGGCGCAGGTGAAAACAGATGGGTCCAGGTCCTAACAAGAACGGTTCAGCACTGACAAGGAAACACCACGTGGGAAGTACGTGGGTGACATAACCCCCCCGAGACCTGGCGATTCTCAAACTCACACTGGGAGAGAATGGGGCAGCGGGAGAGTTGGTGGGGAGCAAACGAGAGCAGTCTGGCAACCACACCAGCGCCTGACGCACAGGCTGGCCCCCCTGGAGAGATTTGGGGAAGCCCCGTCAGCACCTCCACCACAAGAGCCTTCAAAGGAACTATTTGAAAAAGCAGTGAATTCCTGAGACAAAATGCCTTCGCAGTAATTTGCTACCAACTTCCCCTGGCAGGCAAGGAAAATAAAACTACCCAATAAATAAAAACTTAAAATGTCCCCTTGGGGACTAAGGCAACAGGAACCAACACACTCGCTGACAAAACCATCTCAAGTTTCCAAACTGGGCCCACACAGGTCTCCTCTGAAGGAACAAGCAAATGGGAAGAAAATTAAAATCACAGAACATATGAAAAGGTTTGGTATGCAAAAAAAGAAAACCTATTGGAATCCTCAGAACAAATGTTTATCTATGAAGTAAACTTATTCCAAACAGCAGGGAATGAGTTTAAGGCAAGCTTCAATTTGGATTTTCACCAATATTACAAGTCCATTGCTATAAAGAGCAAATAATCGGTAAATATTGCCATGGGTGGGAAGTCACTAGAATTTTTTTTTAAGTCATCTTTAGTGTGAGCCACAATGTTTGGGGGAGTCTGTTAAACAGAAACAGATAGCAGGCAGAGGCAGCCAGCAGCAGCCTGGGAGCCTCACAGAAACAGGTGGGTTTGGTGAATGCATACTTGCTGAATGCTGCAATCCCAAGCCCTCTTCCCCAAATCAGCTCCCAGAGTGCTGGCAGCCAGGATAACACCCTACAGGCAGGAGACACACAGGTTCTCCTCTGGGAGTTCTGCCTGGCTCTAGGGGAACGATTTTAAGCAACTCACTTGGGAGCTCCCTGCAGCCACCCTACAGAGAAGCTCCCTTTAGTAAGACATCTCACCCCCTCACACACACACAGGCACACAGCCTCCACCCTAAACATGTGCAAACAACCCAGCATGGCTGGGGAAGCCTTTAACATGAAAGACAGAGACCAAACACTGGACAAAAGGGGACATAGAGGAGATTATGAGGGAAAAGGAAACTAAAAAGCAAAACAATCCTTATCCTTGGATAAGGAGATATAGGAAAGACACTGTACCCATGAAACAAGAACAGGATGCTGTTAAAGTAGTCAAAGTACAAAAAAGAACGTTAGAAAATTAACTAGATGATAGTATTAGTGAATAACTCAGCAGAAGGGCTGGAAGATAAGTTGAGGAAACTTTAGAAAGGAGAGCAAAAGACAGAGATGGAAAATAAAAGAGAAAGGGAAAGCAAATTAGAGGACCAGTCCAGGCCAACAATGATCTGTTTCATCCAAATAATAGAGTCTCAACGAGAAAGAACAGAGAAGGAAGTCACCAATAAAGCAATTTTAGGGAATTTCCCAGAATTGAAGGGCATGACCCACACCAAGTTACATGGTTATGAAACCTCACAACATTGTTGAGACAAAAATGATTCTGCAAAGAGAGAGAAGGAGAGGGAAAAAGAGAGGGAGAGGAGGACTTTAAATTTATTATGACACTTTAAAAACAAAGAGTTGAAATTAATATCAATAATATATTTTAATTTAAGCCAATATATCCAAAATATTATTTCAACATAAAGTTAGTGTATACTTATTGAGATATTTATATTCTTTTTCATATTAAATCTTTGAGATGCAGTGTGTATTTGCATTTATAGCCCATCTCAATTTGCACACTAAAAATTATCAGAAATACTTGATTTTACCTGTATTTAGTTTTTATTAATTTGCAGTTGAAAAGGTTATTCACATATCAAAGGTGTTCCAAACAGACTTAAGTTTTTTCCAAAAGCCATCAATTTTTAAGTTTAAAAGTGAAAGAATTAACCTATATAATATAAGGGTAATATGCAAATTGACCAAACCGCAGAAGGACCGGTCGCTATGATGCACACTGACCACCAGGGGGCAGACGCTCAATGCAGGACCTGCCCCCTGGTAGTCAGTGTGCTCCCACAGGGAGCCTCAGCCAAAAGCCAGGCTCTCAGCTGACGAGCACAGCAGCAGTGGCGGAAACCTCTCCCACCACCGCAGCAGCGCTAAGGAGCAGTGAGCCAAGCAGTAAGGAGCAGCAAGCAAGCGGGCAGTAAGGAGCGAGGGGTCCAGGACCATGAGAGGGATGTCTGCCTGCCAGCTTAAGCCCACTCCCTCAGCAGGTAGACATCCCCTGAGGGCTCCCGAACTGCGAGAGGGCGCAGGCTGGCTGAGGGACCACCCACCCCTCCAGTGCATGAATTTCGTGCACTGGGCCTCTAGTCTTACCTAATAATAGACAAACATGTAAATTGACCGTACCTCTGCTACGCCCACAGCCAATCAGGAGTGAGTATGCAAATTAACCCAACAAAGGTGGTGGGTTAATTTGCATATGCAGGTGAGGAGCAGCCAGGAGGGGTGGGACACCTGCTATGAGGGGGAGGGAGGGCGGCGGAGGGAGCTACAGGAGCGGTGCTCCACTGGGAGCAAGGACTTGCAAGCTCCCTGGTGGCCAGGAGCGAAGCCAGGGGAAGGAAGGCCTATTCTTGCACGAATATCGTGCAACAGGCCTCTAGTAATTAAATAATATTCAAAATTAATTCCTTAGTCACACTAGTCACATTTTAAGTACTCAGTAGCCACATGTGTCTGGTGGCTATTCCGTTGGACAACTAAGAGTCAGGGAGATCAAAAGTTATTTGGAAAATGAAAAATAATCATTGCTACTTCATGGCTCAACCTCAAATAACATACTCTGAATATTAGTTTAAACAAAATTATAATATGATTATAATTGGGAAGATGGGGTGGGAAATGTTTATTGTGTCAAGGGAGGAAGAGGAAAGAAAGCTAAATCCTAAATGCCTAAAACTGAGAGATTAAAACGTAGCAATGTAATTATATTAAATGGAAGCATAAAGATAAACACAAAAGGGATTTGTCAACAAAGCTCCGAGTGATGGTGTCCGAGTAAGGAGAAATGGAGGGGGAGGAGCTTGAGACTCCCATTTTTCTTAAACCTTGCAGCATTGGTTGGACTCTTTAAAAAGATTTTGAAAAAAATGATCATTGGGCGGTCTGTCCACGAGTATGTGGAGTGAGGATTTTCCATGAAATATTGCCAATAAAAGACTGTCACTTTAAATTGTGACTCCTTTACATTGTCCTATTGAAGGAGGCAAAGCTGAGAGGCAGCCCCAAGTATAAGAGGGAAAATAAAGGAAAGGGAATCCACGCGGTGGAGGCAGATGCATCCTCCTGGCCAAATCCCACATCCTATCCTCAACTGCCCAGGACGGGCTTTGCAGAGGTTGTGCAAAATGGCCTTCTGAGGATCCCAAGGGGATGCAGAGCTAAGGGAGGGGGGCACGTTCTCAGGAAGTGAATGCCACACAGATGACCAGTAAGTGTGCCCTACACCCCTTTTTCTCCACACCTGAAACCTGCCCCTTTCTCTGTGGAATCTGCTACCCCATTTGGTTCCATCCTTCATGGACCAGGGCAGAGATGCTTTTCTGTTACATTTTTCCTGATTTTACTCCTATCTCACCAACTAGCTCTTTAATTTTTTCTATCTCACACAACTCAAGTGGCCGAACCATCATTATAAACAGTTTTGAATTGCATATTACTAGTATTATTTCACACAATTTCCAAGCTGCATACAAGGACAATACCATATACTTCCCCATGGCCCCAACATGCCTAACAGAAGATTAAACCCAAAGTGTAGGTTTAAAGAGTAGTTGATGATTGAGTGTTGATGGTTATATTATAGGTTCATTCGTGCATTTCTATGGTGCCTCTTATCACAGAAACTCTGGTATTTTATAGGTAGGTAGACCAATGAGAGAGGAATTTTATTTGTAGAAATTCAGGTACAGAGCTAAGTTCATTGTCCATTCAGTCCACGGCACAATGTACAAAACCTCTCCCTTCTTTAATTTTATTTGAATTTTTCCCTTTATTTTTGATCCCCATGACCTGTCTCCTTCCTCTGCCCACCCCCAGTAGATATCCATATAAGGTGGTAAGAATTTGCCCTTGCAAGTGTACATATATTACACCGTCACGCCCTCGCACAAGATGGCCACCCCCATGTGGTCAGAAGATAGCCGCCACAAGATGGCCAGCAGGGGAGGGCAGTTGGGGGCAATTGGGCCAGCTGGGGAGCAGTTAGGCGTTGATCAGGCTGGCAGGGGAGTGGTTCGGGGGTGATCAGGCTGGCAGGCAGAAGCAGTTAGGGGCAATCAGGCAGGCAGGCAGACGAGCGGTTGGGAGCCAGCAGTCCCGGATTGTGAGAGGGATGTCCGACTGCTGGTTTGGTTTAGGCCTGATCCCACAGGATCGGACATCCCCCAAGGGGTCCCAGATTGGAGAGGGTGCAGGCTGGGCTGAGGGACACCCTCACCCCCCAGTACACAAATTTCATGCACCGGGCCTCTAGTATTAAAAATAAGAGTGTTGTTTGCACATGTATGTGGGTTTTTTTTAATTTTAAAATGTTATCATATTGTAGTTCATGGTCTATTTGTTGCTTTTTCATTCAACACTGTTTCTAAAGAACTGTGTTCGTGTACAGCTTCACTTGCTGCATGGTATGCCACCATAAGCTCCCACCACCTTCGTCTATTCATTCCCCAAATGACAGACACCTATGTTGCCTCCAACTCCCTGGGACCCAAAATAATACCACGAAGAACGTCCTTACATGTTTGTTTCCATATGGACATATGCAAGAGTTTCTCTGGCATATTGGGATTGTGTGTCTTGGAATATAAAAATATATAATCTGGCTAAGTATTTTTGAATTGCTCTCCAGAATGGCTAGCCCCATCTCACTTCTACCCTCAGCTATAGATGACAATTCTCTGCTGTGTAATTTGGAAATACCTGTCAAAGACAATGACAGAAATAGATGTGAGAGCAAAGTTGAAGCCCTCAGAAGGTAAGTCTTACAATGATTCTCATCAACCCCATGGAAGGGAGAGGACAAAAAAAGACAGAGGCTGTTGCTCACGAGTTCATTGACCTGGGCCACATGCATTTACCAAAGGAACAAGAATAAGCTGTTTATTCCTGCTTACCCATCTCTCCATCCTGCGCTCTGACTCTTGGCTGCACTACTTAGGGTCTGACTTATCTCAGACAGCTCTCAAAAGGTTCTCTAACTTGGGAAAAGAAAGAGGGGAAGAGAAGTAAGAAGGCACTGATTAAGAATACCTGAACCTGCCCTAGCCGGTTTGGCTCAGTGGACAGAGCATCATCCTGGGGACTGAAGGGTCCCAAGTTTGATTCCAAAGGCACATACCTTGGTTGTAGGCTCCATCCCCAGTAGAGGCGCGTGCAAGAGGCAACAAATCTCTCTCATATTGGTGATTTTCTCTTTTTGTCTCTCCCCATCCCTTCCACTCTCTCTAAAAATCAATGGAAAACACTTCCCTCCCTGACTTTCCCCTGTGGGGGGCATTGTTTTACATGGAGCTTTTGGAACCTCACAGGTGAGGATTAACAACAAAAATTTAAAAAAAAAAATACCTGAATCCATAGTTTCTTAAACAGTACACACACACACACACACACACACACACACACACACACACACACGATGTCTGTTCCCTACCAATGGGGAACCGATGGAGCCCTTTGCCAGGTGTGGCTGAGTGACATGTCTGTCTTTTCCTGCCCACACCCTCCTGTTTCATCACCCAAGGTCTGTGTGGTCCCTGCAGCGTGGACTTCTTTTGTTTATCCTCTTCCTACCTTCCCCACCTGGGGGGTCCCTAACCGTGCTCCTCTGAGCACTCTGCGGTCAGCTCTCCTCCTCAGGTGTGTCCTGAGCCCCCCACACGCCCACATTGGAGCCTGAAGATCAGACGTCTCCAGCACCCCTTCCCCCTCTGCCTCGGCTGCCGAATCTCAAGAGCTGGGCAGCACACAGCAGATCAGGTGTGCCGACCGGGAAGACCAGCACCTGAGAAAGGGCAGCGCGCCTCCCTGCCTGGGCCCAGGCCCCCCTCCCACGGGCCCCTCGGCTTCCTCTCCCTGGTTCCCACCATCTGGGGTCCACCTAGGAACTGACAAACTCCTGTTGGTCACATCTGGTTGAAGAGAAAGAAACAAGGAGGGGGAGCCCTGGCTAACAGGCGGCACTTGGCACGCACAATAGAAGCAGCTGCTGTTTATGGCCCTTTTTAGGGTGGCCTGGAGCTGGACCTCACACTTCCCTCCCTGACTTTCCCCTGTGGGGCATTGTTTTACACGGAGCATCTGGAACCTCACAGTCTCACAGCTGAAAAAAAAGAAAGAAAGGAAGAAATCCATGAGTCCTCTGAATCTAGGAGCTAAAACAAACTCTCTTTCTGGGAAAACTTCCCAGCCCGCTCCGGGTTTCCCCTTCACGGCAGGGCAGTCCATACAGCGCGTCCCTCCTCGCTCTCCCTACCCATTAACGGGGACTATAAAGAGCAGCCAGTCAGCTCTCCAGTCACAATGCCACCCCATGCAGTCTTTTTCTAAATAACATCCTGCGAGCTTTGAAACACCTCCAACCTCTCAGCTGGTCGGGGAAAGGGAGGTGGGGGTGGGGAACAGCATGAATTCAGGTTGTCGGTTCAAAACCAATATCACACCACGTAGGAGGCGAGGAGCAGGGACCTTCCCCGGCCCATCCCGCTAGGTGTTGTTCTCTGTGTCTCTTCTGACCCCGGGGCCTCCCTTCCCTGGTCTT
Source organism: Eptesicus fuscus (assembly GCF_027574615.1). Taxonomy (NCBI): domain Eukaryota; kingdom Metazoa; phylum Chordata; class Mammalia; order Chiroptera; family Vespertilionidae; genus Eptesicus; species Eptesicus fuscus. Next base: position 32,803,295 of record NC_072491.1, on the reverse strand, counting down.
GTCCCCATAGAAACAAGCCTGGAGCTGCCAGGCACCTCCGCGCACACCAGCTGACTCCACCAGCGCCCGTCCAATACCCACTTCTGATTTCAGATGCCTGAGCTGGCTCCTCTGGGCAAGGTGGCGCCTAATTACCTCCCTTCTGTTTTTCCCTCCCCTCCTCTCTGGTCCTCTCCCCGCCCCACCCCCTCGGAGGACAGCCTTTCCAAGAAACAACACACGCGCACACCTGGCTCGGTGCGATAGGGAGGCTCACCATGGATACGGGGCTGCCATTCCCACCCCGGCAGCGGCTCCTGGGAATGAGTAACTATCTCCAGGATGCTGCAAACTCCAGATGTGCACCGACTAGTGCCTTGAGACCCGGCCTCCTTGTCTCATTATGCCTATTTTTTTTCTCCACAAGTTTCATATATGCAGATCAAGCTTTCAGAAGGGGGGGAGAAAATGGGACATGGTAATCTTCCTTTTAATATGCTACCACATGCCAGCCCCCAACAGCTGTACACACACCGCACGTTGGACTGGACATGAAATATAGCCCAGGACCATTTTTAAAGCATTCGTTCCCAGGGCTTACAAAACGCATTGACTGGGAGGGAGGTCACACAGTCTTCCTTCTGCATAAAAAGGTGGCTTTGAAATAGGTACCGCCATCTGGAAGCAGCCTCCTCTGCCATTGATATGTAAAACGCACATGTTACACCATCTTGCTCCCGCCTGGGCAGCAGGAGGCAGAGGCACGCAGAGGCACACACGGGCCCGGCCGGTAACTGCTTAAATGCACAGCCTCTGCTTCTCCGTGGTGCTTACCTCGCTCTCAACCACCACTTGCCAGCAGCCTAGGTGACTCTGGGCGGCTGGGGAGGCAATCTGCTCATGGGGGCTTCATCTGTGTGCAGGAGGGGTGTCCTGGGGTCCAGATTTGGGGGGGAGGTGATTTGAACACTCTCCGGTGCTGCTCCAAGCTTGCTAATCAGAAAGCATCTGTCAAGTGCATGACTGGGAGTAAATAGCAAACACCCCATCGAAATAATGACCTCTGCTCCTTGGCTCATTAGAGCCAAGAATTTGCCTCCCTCCCTGGAAGACTTAGGTCCCACCTTCAATAACTAGTTTTGTCAGGCATTTAAAGGAGAAGAGCAATGGGCCCTATGTTGCTAATGGAGCTCCGTGGGTCCATGTGGCCAGAGGATGACTCTGTATGTTTGTTAACATTTGATCGTTAAAACGCGTTACCCCTCTCCCCCCAACACACACACACACACACACACACACACACACACACACACGATCATTGTGCAGACCTTATCCAAAATAAATTCTTGACCTCTGACGCCGTTTAACTTTTGTGTTGTTTCTTCCATTTTTATTTCCTAGGCTTGTTGTGTGTTTTGTGTGTTTTGTTTTTTGTCTCTGTTTTATTTATGTATTTTTAATATCCACGTGATGTGGATAATACAAATCAGCTGCCTTCAAATGTCAAATGCCAACCCAAAGCCAGACACCCTCCCGAAAGGAATCCCAGGAAGAACACAGAGCCGTGGAGTAACTCAAAGGGTTAAGCTGCTAAATGCACAAACAGCAGAGCTCCTGTTACCGAGAGAGGCAGGCGAGGAGGAGATCACTCGAGGTCAGCCTGTCCTTTACATCGTGAAGAGCTTGAAAGGGGCTAATAAACCCAGCAGCCTATGGCAAAGGTAATTTATTTTATACTCTTAGTCTTCACATGCAATATTTTTTGGAGGGAGGGAGCAAATATAATTTAAAGAAAGTGCTAAACAATAAAATAAAATAAAAAAACACACAACAACACAATACCTAATGAGGCTTTCACTCCCCCAGTTAAGAGAGAGCACGTGTCCTGCTCTGCTTTTGTGCTGTTTCTCTTCCTGTTTGTGTGTCCACATCTTCAAAGGGCCTACGTGGCTGGGGGGCAGGGGGTGCTGGGAGGAAAGCGGCTCTGCCCAGCCGGGGCTCAGTGGTACTTCCTGGGGAGGAATACAAATCCCCTGAGATCAGCAAGTCCCAGGGGTGGGCATCCATGTTTCTGAATAGGCCCCTCCCAGCTGCAGCCCCCGGAAGACACATCCACTTGACATGAATCGGCTCCGGGCTGGGAGCAATTGCTAAGTGGACAGCTCTCTGGCTGATTCCCTGAGCCCACGTGGAGGGCAGCTTCTCCCAGCTCTGAGTGAGAGGCTGGGCTGCTTCAGCTCCTGTCTCGCACTTGCCACATTTTACGTGGATGAGGTCATTGGACTGCAGATGAGGTAACTGCCGCCTGCCCATGAGCTGGGAGAGGTTACCATATGACCGTTCATGTAAACACAGGGAGGTCCCCTGGGGCCTGCCGACAGCTGGGCTCCGCTGCGGGCTGTGGAGGGGTGAGAGGCGCAGGACTCCCAGAGCTTGTCTGTGCTCTTAAAGGAGCCAAATCGCTGCTGGGCTCATGTCACATCCACCTCAAACACTGGTCCACCAGGCTCGGGTCAGAGCAACATCCTCCAGGGAGGAGTGCTGGCTGGTCCTGTGATAGGTCTACATGAGGGCACAGGTGAATAATAACACTGTCCCTTGAAGGGACCTTTCCCAGGCAGAGTGACCCGGCAGACTGAGGGGGGTGTGCTCTGCCAGCCCATCTCTACACCTCTCTGCCCTAAGCCGGTGGAGCGGTTCCACCGTTCAGATACGTAGACACATCTGATCGTCTCCAAGTTAGAAACATGGCCAGAAAACAAGCACTTTTAAGACCCAGTAAAGAAATACATGTGTGAAGCTCTTCTACACTATAGAATGACAGAATGCATTTCCAGATGTGGCGCTGTCCCGCCCAGCTGTGCCGGGTCCCCAGGATTCTCAAGGTCAGAAAGTTCTTTCCAGGGTCAAGTCAGATGAACTAAATCCTGCATCTCTCCCACGCATGCCACATTTATTCCCTTTTTTCCTGAGCCCCGCCAATTACATCACCTGCTCCCGTAGTCGGCAAACTGCGGCTCGCGAGCCACATGCGGCTCTCTGGCCCCTTGAGTGTGGCTCTTCCACAAAATACCACGGCCTGGGCGCGTCTATTTTGAAGAAGTGGCGTTAGAAGAAGTTTAAGTTTAAAAAATGTGGCTCTCAAAAGAAATTTCAATCGTTGTACTGTTGATATTTGGCTCTGTTGACTGATGAGTTTGCCGACCACTGACCTGCTCTAAATCATACCACATTGCAGCTTACTTCATATTTGAACTGTACATTTCCTACAATATTTTTACTTTTCTCACAATTGCTATTGCCCCTGTTTTTTTTTCCGATTAACGGAAGACATATGCACTCAGGGGCCTGGAACCCGGGAATGCTGTCGGTCTCCACACCTGCGGAGCTCACACGCCAGCAGACCACTCCGGCTGATACACGGAGCAGTGAGTCTCGGAGGATTACTGTAAAGGGGAGTGCGTGCACGGAGGGGGAATTGGGGAGCCATGAAAACAGAGGGCATCTCGATGAAGACCTCCCTCAGAGCCTCGTTACGCTGAGACCGGAAGGCTGAGAGTCACAACAGAAGTCACCGCATTAGTGAAGATGCAGAGTGGGCCCGTCACACGTCTTCGGGCACCTGCGAGATAAGTCACTGTGGCCCCCATTTCACCAACGCTCAGGGAGCTTAAGAGAAGTTATGCAACCTACCCAAGGAAGTGCTGGAATCAGGACTTGAACCCAGAGCCTCTGGCCCAGACACAGTCAAAGGGACACCAAACAGAGCCTCGCGGCCAAGTGCAGCGCCTGGTCCCTGCCAGCAACACAAGCAGCTGCGCGCACGCAAGGGCGGGAAGACTCTGGAAGAAGAGAACCACATACACGAGAGAGAACGAGAGGGCCTTTGCGAGCCATGCCAAAGAACATGAACTCTCTCCCGAGGGCCACGGGAAGTCTATGAAGGACTTTAGGCAGATTAACGAGGTGACTGGTTTGCTGGTTTCTCTGGCTGCAGTGTGGAAACGGGTTGAGAGCAGTGAAGGGGGGGTTGGAAGAGTGCAAGTGGGAAAGAAGGGCCAGGACTGAGAAGGACCCGTGGGCACAGAACCAACGCAGGGAGGCCGAGCCTGGGACCTGATTGGACGTGGGGTGGGGTGTGGGCCGGAGAAGGGACCGGACCTTGGAAGAAGGAGGAAGGTGGTTTCTGACAGCTGCAGGATGTGGAGGGGCAGGTTCACAGATGCTCATTGGGCACTTAGACATGCAGATCTCAAGCTCAGGCACGAGTGAGGTCTGAAGAGAAAGATTTAGGACTCGTCAACTTCTACACGGCCCTGAACCTTGCGGGTTGCCGAGTGTGAGCGAGACAGTATTAATACTCCATTTCTTCCACTTGGGTCTTTTGATACCTGCAGAAAGGCACATTCTCCCCACTGAAATATAAGCTACATGAAGACAGGGACTTTTTTTATTGTCTTGTTCTCCACTTGCTCCCCCATACATGGCCTGCCAGACGTAGAAAATGTTCCATAAATATTGTGGAATAAAACAACTGAAGTATAACTCTCTCCACAATAAGTTCTAAAAATAAGACACACAGGTCGTTTTCAAAGGCTTTAGCATACAAAAAAAAAAGCTTAAAATTTAAATTTTCCCTCAAAGCCTTACCGCAGACGCACCATGTAAGACGAGGAAATGAGTGTGGCCGGAGTGCAGGCCTCCCAGCCTCCTCCAGCTGCTGCACAGACTTCTACCAGCGTCAAGGCTCATCACATTTACCTTCTGTCCTTGACTCTATTTGGGTCTTTCTTGCTTTGTGAACAAGTTGAACCTAACATTTTAAACCCCCCAAAAAAATCTCTAATACTACTGTTACCGCATAAGCACCATCCATGAGTACCGTGGTTGTGCTCAGACAAGTCGGTGCAGCAACTGGACTACATGCCCCTGAACCTGTACTGCCCAGAGAAGAATGTCCCACACATCAAGGTCAAGGGCATTCTCTTTTCTTTAATTACGTCACCTGCTCTAAATCATACCACACTGCAGCTTTCTTCATATTTGAACTGTACATTTCCTACAATATTTTTACTTTTCTCACAATTGCTATTGCCTTTGTTTTTTTCCGACGAACAGAAGACGTGTGCACTCTGATGACCAGCGGACATGAAAATCGTGCTGGTTCCTAATCATATAAGTCTGTAATGAAGCTCCCTTTCTTACATGAAAAGGTTCTTTCTTGGGCCCTCTGCTTTCCTGGGCTAATTTGGACCCATTGTTTTCTAAGACTGCCGCACAGCTGTCATCCCTGGCTTCCTTTTCATTATACTCCTTTTCATCGACTGTTTCTCAGATTCCCATTTTTTCTTTTTCTTTGAGACCTTTTTGTTTCAATTTTGCTATTACTCTAGCTCAGCCACACGAGCATTCTCTCTGACCTCAGAAAATACCAAAAAAATCCTCCTATTTTGCAGCCTCTGCACTGGCTCTTGCTCTGTGTTTGACGCTCCCCTCCCCTCCCCTGCCTCGGGTCTTGACAGAGCTTGCTCCTGTATATCATGCAAGTCAGGTTTGAATGTTGCCTCCTCCCTGAGCGCTCCTCCCCTACCAAACAAACAAAACAACCTCCTGGTAATTCGGTACTTAAACAACTTGTTTTATTTTCGACATAGCACTCTCATTTCCTGATATTTCCTGGTTTTAGTCACTTGTTTATTTTCTGTTCCTTCCCATTAAAATGCCAGGTCTAAGAGAGCAGGGTTTCTTTCTGCCTCTTCCACCTGTAAACCCAGCCCCTTGAGCAGTGAGTGGCATGTGGCAGAGGCTCAATAAACATGGCTGAACGAGCTTTCAGAAGGCGACATGCATACACAACACCCACATTTCTTCTACTCCATCCTCTGACAAGCCAGAAGGGAGGTCAGAATGTTAGTATACCTCTTCGGAAATCTTGCTAACCTGAGACTAAACTCTCATGTGGAAGAGGGACTATAAACTGGTGTGACAAGATGCTAAGGACTAGGGGAGATGCTTAGGGAAAAATAGATGGTTGTCATTTAGCTAATGTGCCAAGTTTTGTTTAACTGAGAGGTTTTGTAAGTTAAAGGGAAGAAATAAATGTTTGGATGTTGCTCTTAGAAATACAGACGACTAGATATTTTGAAAATTCTTCCACTGCAAAACACTAAGATGCTGGATAAATTGAAATATTAAATAAATTGATTAACTCTCAAGGTAATACAGGAATTTCCCAGAAACATAAAAGGAAAGGCAAACAAAATATACCATGAGCAAAAGAGTAAAAAAATTCAGGAGCTGGGCTGTTCAGGGGAAAATGCCAGAAGAGCAAGGATGGGCAAACCATATCATGCAGGCCAACCACCTGTTTTTGTAAATAAAGTTTTATTGGCACATGGCCATGCCCATTCATGCATAGTCTATGGCTGCTTTTGTGCTACAACAGCAGCAGAGTTCAGTAATTGCCACAGAGACCATATGGCCAGCAAGCCTAAAATATTTATGCTGATCCTTTAAGAAACCCTTTAATGGTTGTGCAGGTAGATGGGGTCTTTGAAGCTTGTACAAAATAGAGGGATGAACCTGAGACTCACATAAAGCTTGAATCTTCAAAAGGGCCTCACTCTCTAGGAAAGGGTAGACTAGACAAATACATCTGCTGGAAAAACAAGTTAGAGGAGAATCTATTTGTTTTTGCCACAGCTCCAGGTAGAAGACATTAATAATAATAATTTAAAATAATAATGATGGTCTCTCCTTGGAATTTGTAACTATAGGCCTGAGGTCACATGAGTCTCAGGTTCAAATTTTCACTTCCCACTTCATCTTGAAAACCCCAAACAATGAAAATAAAGTAGTGTCCCAGTTTGGTAACACTTGTGTGCCTAGCAGAGGGAATTGCAAATCCTGTCCAGAGCAAAGCCTTCTTAACCCAGTCACAGGAGGATTTTGACAGCTTAAATTCAATCAAATGTAAATTTTAAAAAAGAGAGAAAACTTACTAAACCGTATGGTAACCAACCACCATTAGTGAAAGTCAGCAGAAACAACAAGCATGGGTTAAGCCTCCAAAAGTATTATCTTTCCAGAATGATAAGAAATTTAAAAAATTAGCCAAACAAAGACAGAGAAACTTACGATGAACAAACTCAGCAATGGAACTTGTAAAAGATTAATATGTAGAAGAATAAAATGACCCCAAAGGATACTCTGGAAGAGAAGAAGAAACACTGAGCTGAATTGCTCAGGAAAGAGAACCAAGAAAGCTGGCAAAAAAGAAACACTTTGTGGGAGTCTTTTATTATGTTTTTCAGAGTGAATATATCCTGAATTCTTCCTTCTGAAGTCCCACAATATCTTCAGTAAAGTGTACATTATTCCTAAGTATTTTGTAAAGCTGAATCTGTTTCTCAACATGGGATTAATAGCCAAGATACATGCTTAACATATATGCAAAGCAAAAATAGGGTTACACAAGTCAGACCTATGGTGTGTTGGTAGGGGGTCTACTCTAGATGTGATCCCTCGCTCTAGAGGAAGCAACCTAAGTATTTTCTGGGGGACTCTCCTGGTATTGTTTCTGTATTGCATCATCACTGCTTTTCTCTCCACACCACTCATGATAAGCACAAGGGATTACTCACCAGGTCGGATTATGGAGTAAAGGAGGTACATCTCAAATGAAAAGTTAGGGCAGCACCCCCATTTCCACTAAGTTCAGGCCTCAGTGTCATTGATGGCAGTTTCCAAGCACAACCTTAGGGGAAAAAGGAAATCAGAGAAGGAACATTTACTAAGTATTCACATGACCAGGCATTGTGCACCTCATGACATTTTACTCTCACATATAAACTACATGTGGTCTACGAGGTATGCATGGCCATTACCTGGTAGGAAGGAGACATGGAAAAGGGGGAAGCCGCTTCAGACAGGCCCTCGAATTTGGAAATAAATTTGTACCTAATAATTACATTGTAAAAATCAACATATAATGGATGAGACCAATGCTCTAAGAAGTTTTCTAATTTGAGGCAACCTGACTATTGCCTAAATCAGGAGTCAGCAAACTATAATCTGCAGATCAAATCCAGCCAACTACCCGATTGAGTTCTACATTTTTGTGGTTGAATGATTGAAAAGAAATAGAAAGAGAAATAAATTTTGACAGGTGAAAATTATAGGAAACTCAAATTTCAGTATCCATGAAACTTTATTGGAATACAGCCAAGCCCATTCACTTTAATATAGTCTACTAGAGGCCTGGTGCATGAAATTCATGCGCTCAGGGGGGTCCCTCAGCCCAGCCTGTGCCCTCTCGCAGTCCAGGAGGCCTTGGGGGATGTCTGACTGAGGACAGGCTTGCTCCCCGCGGAGCGGGCCTAAGCCAGCAGTCAGACATCCTTAGCGCTGCCAAGGAGGCAGGAGAGGCTCCCGCCACTGTTGCTGCACTGGCCAGCCATGAGCCCGGCTTCTGGCTGAGTGGCGCTCCCCCTGTGGGAGCGCACTGACCACCAAGGGGCAGATCCTGCATTGAGCATCTGCCCCCTGGTGGTCAGTGTGCATCATAGCGACCGGTCATTCTGCTGTTCAGTCAATTTGCCTATTAGCCTTTTATTATATAGGATGGCTGCTTTTGCCCCATAGTGACAGAGTTGAGTTGATGCAGTAGAAATAACAGGGTAGGGCCGTGGTCGTCAAACTGCGGCTCGCGAGCCACATGCGGCTCTTTGGCCCCTTGAGTGTGGCTCTTCCACAAAATACCACAGCCTGGGTGAGTCTGTTTTGAAAAAGTGGCATTAGAAGAAGTTTAAGTTTAAAAAATTTGGCTCTCAAAAGAAATTCCAATCGTTGTACTGTTGATATTTGGCTCTGTTGACTAATGAGTTTGCTGACCACTGGGGTAGAGGATGCATAAGGGACAAGTAAAGAGGCTGCAACTATTATTTTAGAGGAAACAGTGCCTGATAACATCAAGGGTCCTCAACAGCCACTTTTGATCAATTTATCCCAATACCGCACCTTCTCCTGCTACTTCTATTCTTTTGTTTTCTTTCTGCCCAAAACATTTGCTATCAGATTCTTTGCAGAAAGGGTTTGCTAACCTTTGGCCCAAAATGATAGTATTAACATATTTAAATAAAAAATGTAATAATCAGAAAGATCAGTGGCTGTTTAAGGGGGAAAAACTCAAGAAAATGAAAGCCAGATGTACCCATATGAGTGTTAAGCTAGGAGTTTAGCTTGACAAAGGCCCAGGGTTAGCAAATCCTTGTAGGAGCTGTTGCAAAAATGGAGACATCATGCTCCCATAGTGTATCAGTAGTTGTGTTAGCACTGTGTATTGAGCACGTCTGTGTGCCAGACATTACACTTAGCACTTTACATCATTATTTAAGTTAATACTCAAAACAAGACTGTGAGTGAGGTGGGTGTTCTTTTCATTTTAGAGGTGAAATAAATATGAGGTTCCAAGAGGTTATGTGACTTATCCAAGGCTCTACAGTGAGTAAGTGCAAAGCTTAGGTCTTGGACGACGTGATTCCAAAGCTCCTAGCACTAACCGACACAGTCATAATATTCTAACGTTCTGCCTACTAAGGGAACATCTGTGTGGTCACCACTCAATCTGCAGGACCTAGCCCAAAGCCTCGCCCATCTTAGGTGATCAGAAGCTGTTTGTTGAAAATGCAAAAGACCCTCTGCTCACTCAGCAAGGTGTCCATCCCAGCTTGGCTTCCCATGACTCTATGGAAAAATGCTTCAAAATTAAGAACTCAAGACTCCTCCCTCTGGCCAGCTCACTCTGGCTCATTATCAAGTCAAATAAAAATGGAGTCTAATTTGCACATGAGTCATTTATGAAGTTGGTTAGTGTAAGTCAATCCCTGATCCACTCTTGGGGGATAACAAACTCAAGATTTATCGCCTGCAAAGCTATGGGACCAAGCCCTGTTCACACATCAGAACCTGTGGAGCCTCAGGGACCCGCCCGATGACAGCGCTGTGCCTTGCCGTGAGCCCTCGCCAGTGGAAGGAAGAAGCAAAGACCAAGAGCCAAGGCCACCTCGCTAGCAGGAGCTCAGCTGGGATTCTGTCTCTAGAACCAATGCGGGCTCCTAACGCTATACCTTCTCTTTTTTATGACAAGATGTCCACAATCTTCTATTTTCTTTACTCAAGAAACCCATATTCATTTTAGGAAAAAGATAATAAATTAGAAAAAAGAGATAAATTACACATAATCCCTCTCCCAGAGATGACTTATTAATATTCTAGGTTATATTTTTCCACATTTTTTCTTATGCATATTTTAACCAAAAAAATGCAATTATACTGTCTTAAAATTTGCTTTGACCTCTAATAGAACATGAATATCTTATGACAATCTAAATATAATTGTCATATAATCATTTTTAACATTATTGTGTTTTATTGTATTGCTACACCATAATTTATTTAACCAAAATCATACTGTTAGATACTGAGCTTATCCTGGTTTTTAGCTTATAATGTAATGTCTATTTTATGCTCAGTAACCAATGTCCCCCACCTCCAACCCTAATCCTCACTTGATCTCTGTCTCAAATTCTAGAATTAAATCCTGCAGTTAGCATTTTAGCAGTGATAATCACAACTCTTCTTCCTCTAGGAGTTCAGAATCAGTTCAGAGTAAAGTCTGAATCCGATACCACAGTTTAGATATGACCACAACTGGGTCTTCCTAATGGGAGACCAAGTCTAGACCTGAAGACAACCCAAACCACTGCCTGGGACCCTCCTCAATGCAACCAGCTTACAGCAGGGAACAGGCCCTGCCTCTCAGCTCCAGGAGAGGGAGAGGGTGGGGCCCAGGATATCTTCGGGCCAGAGGAGAAGAGCTAAGATGCCCGGCTGGCTTCTCACAGCCTCACCCATCAGAAGAAGCAGCCCCACACCTGGGTGGAGGGAGGGACGGGAAGGCATGAGCACACAGGCTGGGAAGGCCAGGCCTGAGGAAGTAGGGCCCCCAGTTGATGACACACAAGGCCAATCCCTGCCTCTCCTGCAGCAGCTGCTCCTGCGTCTCTCTCCTCCCTCCAGTTCTGAGGTGGGAGCACGCCTCACAGCTTCCCCATAGGTCACATGCCTGTTAGAAGGCCATGACCACAGAGCTATGCATTTGCCCCAGCCACAGCCGCAGGCTCAGTGTGGCTGCCACCAGCCCCACTGACTCAGCCCTGGTCAGGACGGTCTGCAGAAGGCACTGGGTTCTGCCCCGACGTGAGTCACTCTGAGTAACTGTAAGAGCCGATGAACTCTGAGGGAACCTATGTCTGCTCTCCCATGAACTGAGGCCCAGAGGTCTCTCCCCTGTCCTTCCAAGAGGGATACCCGAACGTCCTGGCCACCTTTGGGGCACTCCAAGGCTCTTTAGCTCCTATGGCCACCTGCCCCCTCCAGGTGGCCACAATTACGCCCACCTTGAGTGTGTACTCCAGCTGCCTGCCTGCCTTCCTGAGACAGCGAGGCCAGCAGATCAGAGTTCTAGCCCTGCTTCTGGGCTGTGCGGCCTTGGACAAGGAACCTGGCTTCTCTGAACCACCGTGTCCTCATCGGCAAGCCCCTTTCAGAGACTGTCGAAATAGGCGTGGCAGGCATGGCACCCCTACAGCCTCCCCCACTCACACTCAGCCGTCTCTCTGCCTGGGCCTCTGGGATTCCCTGCCTGGACATCTCCCTTCGCATTCAGCTTCCCCAGGAAGTTCCTACACCCAGGTTTGCATACGTGTTACTCACTCCCAGGTGCCCATGGCCTCCTCTGCATACCTCTCCCAACCCTTACCCCAGTGCTTTGAGATCATTGCCACACCTGCCTCACCTGTCCAAGGTCCCCGAGGGCGGGAAGCTGGACTCTTTGTTCCCCATCTCTATGCTCAGTGCCGGGCACATGCCGGGACTCTGATGAAAGTGGGGGAGGGGAATGCAACAGAAGAAAGTGTTCCAATCTCAGTATTCCTGAGTTCTGGAAATCTAGGCAAGGTCCCTTTTAGTGTCTGTAACTCTCCAAACCTAAATGCTGACCTAATAGACTGCAAATGCCCTTGAAGGGCCCTGGGGCACAGCCACAGCCGCTCGGCAGGAAGCTGTGTGTACCGCCCACTGGCTCTGGATCAGCAGCTCTGTGCCCAGGGTTCCCAAGAATCCAGGGCGAGAGTCGTGTGTGCACAGTCGGTGGCCTCTCCAGTGCAAACAGCCCGGAAAGACAATACCAGTTTGTTCCAAAGAGAGAGGAATGCTAAGCAGTTGCTGTTTCCTGGATGACTAAGTAGTCTTGACCCTGCCTCCCCGGACAGTCTCAATAGAATTTATTCAAAGCATCTTTTCCCCGTTGTTGCAAATGAAGGGGTCCATGGTCCCTCTGACCAGTTGGTGAGAGTGATATTGGAAACAGGGAGGCTTCCAAGGGATGTTTCAGGACAGGCCCCTCCAAGGCGTATGCAAATTCAAGCATAAAACCCAGACAGGGGGGTGCACAGACCTGTAGGTACCATTTCCACCTCTGCTCAGTCTCATTGTGCAAATGATTTTGCATGTAACGTATAGACTTCATATATATATATATATATATATATATATATATATTTATATATATATATATAGCTTGACTGTCAGGCTAAGGAGAAAAAAACACTGTGGCCTTTTATAAGGGAAAGCGCCTCCCTGAGGAAATAACCCAAGGCCCCAATTGCTCAAGTCTTTCAAAAGAGACAGTACCGAGCTCTCCTGAAAACACTGTGGGGAATAATTCTGTGTCAGCTGGGGAATCGGCTGGATGATCTAAGAGGTCTTTGCCCTCACTCTAATTTCTGTGATTCATGTGTGACTTGTTTAATTGTTATCAGCGGTTGCAGATGTATAAAAGAATGCTTTCATTCTTTAAAACAATCTGAATTCAAATCGTCTTTAATATCACACCAAGTTCTTACTCCCATCACCCATCAGAACATTGACACATTAACTTTTTGACCTGCCCCGAACCCTCCTGCTACCTCCCAGGATATAAAAAGTACATCTGCCACATGCCGCTGGGTGTAACGGGGAGCCCACCCCTCAGTGCACTGAAAACACAACTGGGAGAAGTAAGGGTTAAGTGAAGTCCCCCAGGAACTCCAATCTGTGGCAGCCTGCTCATTCAGAAGCTGCCTGGGGCCTAGGTGTAACCACAGCCAGAAAACAATGCCCAACTGCCTTATCCTCAGCAGCATTTAGCATTTATCATGGTCAGAAAACCACCTGTTACTTGGGAGAGATTCAAAAGGACTCTGAGCCGTAATTAAAGCAATAACGAATAAAAACATATAGTGAGTCGCTACCCAAACCCCAGGCAGATGTGTTATTTCACTGGGGGCTTGAGCTGTGCTATTAACTGGGAATTAAAAACAACAGACAACAAAACATATACCAAGCCAGGACCCTGACTGCCCCCTTTCAAGTTCTTGACAGTTGTGGTTAGCAACCCCTTGCAAGCAGAGCTGACAGTTCTTGCCAACCGGAGTGGTGGGTCTGGCATCTGGCAGCCAATCAGAATCAAAGGAACCCCGCTGGGTCACTGTGACTCCCCACAAATGAACCTGAAGGAGAGGGTGAGCCTCAGGGGCCAGGTTGCATCCTCCCACGCTGCTGAGCACTCTGTCACCCAGAGACCTTTTAACCCTGCTGAAGCCATCAGCAGATCTACCCTGGAAAAACACACAGCTGACTCCTCGGATCCCTCCAGGAGAGACCAGGCATTTCACTGGGAAACATCGGAACACACCTTTTCCCAGCCCTCAGCAGAATTGCCGTTAAATACAGAAACTCACATGGAAGGGTCAGTGACAGGGAGGGGGTCGGTTTCCACTTACAAGTTCTGTTTGGTGGCCATTGGTTTGTTTTTAAGGCTTTGATTCTCTCTCTTTAAGCTCCTGCGAAACGCTCAGAGAGAACCGCGCTCCAGAGAGGGTGAAGGGAAGGGCAGTGGGGGTGTGCAGTGCAGAAGACAGGAGCAAAGCAATTTTGTGCTACGCGGGTGTTCATAACTTTGTATTAAACATTGCTCTTAAAAGAATTCAGAGTTCAGCTGACAGATCTATGCAAATGTATGAAAAGTGGAAAAAGACAAGTTAGCGTTCATTTCAAAAGTTGAAAGCATCACTTTGATTTGCAATGATCTTTAATCTACCTCTTTTACCACAAAGAAACACTTGCAAAGAAAGAAGCCACAAATGTCACGAAATAAAGCCTGATAATGTTCTGTTGGCATATATTTTAATTCTTGAACAATTACTCTGCCATATACATTTATTCTTGAATTTTATATATTGACACATTAAATTTTAGAGCTGAAAGAGAAAATGACACATATAAATACCCCCAAATGCAGAAGTGACTTTAAAATATAGCCTATTCATGTGTGTGTGTGTGTGTGTGTGTGTGCCTGTGTGCTTGTGTGTGTGCACCTATGTGCTCGTGTGTGTACTATAGTAAATCTGGGACAAGTGCAAAGTAGTGCTGAGTTATTGCAGTTGGCTCAGTGTCACCCTCAAAGACCAAATATACATGTTCATGCCACGTACAAGTTTCGAGCAGGACTCTTTGAGGTAGACTATTATCTGTTAGGACATGATCTCTAAACTAGCTAAAATAAGTTGCACTAATGTGAATGTATAGTTGAGAGTGGCCTTTATTGACTGCAATCATTTTATTGCCCTTCGATGGCTCCCATTGCCTTACACATCAATTATAAAATTGCTTAAATATGGCCCCAAACACCTTTTCCGTTTTCACCTTCCATTACTCTACAAACTACATCCCAGCCACAAATGAGCCCTGGTCACTTTAATAAAAGCTTGCTTTTTTGCTTTTTTAATCTGTGTCTTTACTCACACAATTTCCTCCTCTTGAAATGTTCTTCCCAACCAATCCCAGTTGAACTCTCATCCCAAAGACTAATTCCTGAATACCATGCCCATGTCTTTGTCATCTCGATATCCCCAGCATCTACTACAATAACTGGCAAAGGGTAGAGCGTCGACATGCATTGAATGGATGGATTTTCATAGCCTTTTCAAAAATTTGTTTTTTAATTAAGCCTTTTCTGAGCCTTTCTCTACTGGACCCTAGAGTGTATCTTGGGATTCTTTCGTGGGATTTTCCATATTCAATCTGATACTACAAATTACTACTTGTCTACCCTCCTACCGCAACCCCTCCATCCAGCACCCCCTCCCCAATGGTAGTCTCCTTATCTCGCTGACTGTGTGCTAAAGCTATTAGTTCACATACCTTACATTCTGCACTATTCAAATGTTAGATAGTATACCTTACACTCATTCAGTGTTTAATAACAATAATAATACTATCTAACATTTGAATAGTGCAGAATATTTTACAAAGTACTTTCCCATTGTCTCATGTCATCACTATAGTAGGTATTTTGAATAGAAAGGGCCACCATTTAATAGAGAGTAATAAAAGGCAACATTTATTGAGGGCTTACTTCAGGCCAAGCATGTTAAATATATGACCTTACTTAACCCTCAGAAACCCATAAGGACACCCCTGTTTTGTCCTTCTGTTGCAGAGGAAAAACCTGTGGCCTTGGTTGGCTAAGTAAAAGACATGCAGCTGGTAAGTGGCAAAGCGGGGGGGTCGGAGGGTGAGCCCGGATCCATCCTGCTCCAGTGTCAGGGCACTTAGTCATGCCCCCCAACTGCAGCTTAGAGAGGCCGTCTGGAAATGGAGCTATAAACAGCAGAGCCGGACAGGAAGTCAGTTCTTTCCACTACCCTGTACTGCTTCTTCTTTCCTCTCTGGGAAGGACTTTGAGAAAACAAACAAACTAAATATAGTTTGAGAACTGAATCTCAACTGGTAGAATAATGGTTAAGAACACTAATAATAGAACCTGACTTGCTGGGCTCAAAGACCAGCTCCAGCACTTCGAGTGGTGTGACACTGAGTAAGCGGGTTAATCTCTCTGTGCCTCCTACCTTCACCTGTACAATGGAGACAGCTAGTATCTACCACGTAAGGGTGCTGTGAGGCCTGATTGGCAAATATCTGAAGAGCAGGAGGAATGGTGCATGCTTTATGCACACTTGGCAGCTTGCCCCAGCTGGTAGGGTTCTGAAGTCTATTGGTAAGTCCGTCTGTCCAAAAGACTTCATTTGGGTTTCCAGGATCTCTGCATGCTAGCTCGGGCCACCCCTAAACATTCAAGAGAATGATTTCACTCCGTGCAGAACTGGCGCTCACATCTTAGCCCCAGTCTCATGACGTGGTGGGCACTCTACCATCTCCCCGGCCTCGTGTATGAGCAAGAGAGATGACTCGGGCTGAGAGCACAGCCTCCTGCTGTGGAAACACAGGTCTTCCAGCCCACCCCCGCCCAGGATTCATTCCCAGCCCATTAGGGAAATACTAACGACCATACAGATGCTCACTTGGCCCTTATTTCACACATGGTCCTCCAGATGGGACTGACATTCTACACTATCCCATTTTCCATTTGTGTGCACTTAACCCAACTAAAAGGCCACCAACAGTGCCCGTCTGGACACACTCCCAAGCCCTCTTATCTGGCCATCTCTCTATTTCCAGTTCTCTGCTTCTCTCTTTGTTCCCTTCAGTCTGTTTCTGTCTCCCTCTTCTCTGCGTCTCTCTCTCTCTCTTCTCTCTCTCTCTCTCTCTCTCTCTTTCTCTTTCTCTTACACACACACACACACACACACACACACACACACACACACACACACCATGAAATGCTAATTGGGCTCCTAAGTGAGTTTGCCTCACCCCTCCAAGCAGAAATGAGTAGAAATGGGTTAGAAAGGACACACTTCACACCTGTCAATTAAGCTCAACCGTTTGTTGTGTGAAAATAGACCCAATGCCCAGGAACAGGAAGACCTGGCCGGGTTGGGCCCAGCCTCAGCTGTCCCTCCAGAGAGGGCTCAGGGAACAAATGCTCCTTCTGTTCTCAGTGAATGAGAGTATCTCCTGGAATGTCCTGGGAGCAGGTGTGGGCCCCTCCATCGGGTGGACAGAGGGGCCTGTTCCCAGAGAGCTGACATTTGACTATCTGTACTGCAGTTGGTCAGCTATTTTTACAAGATTCCAATTACACAGCAAAAAGACAAACGCCACACAAGGAGGAAATAGGTGATGCTGATGTCACTGGAATGTATCAGTAGCAAGGAAATGTCTTGAGAGCAAACTGGCCACAATAGGAAAGAAATATTATCAGGAACAAAGGTGCCTCTAGTAATATATTACTTTCGATTTGAAATGGGCTGCCAGCTGGAGCAGAGCCCATCAAGAGTGAAAGCTGGATGCTGCTTCGAGGGAAGGGTGGGAATATTTGTAAAGTTAGGCTGAGATCCAAGTCTTCTCCTACCATTTCGATCACTTGACAATTATTTGAGGGCTCATGGTGTTGAAAGCACGATGCTCACCAGAAGATGCCCCCCCCCACCCCCCCCCCCCCCCCCGCCTCACAGAGCTTACAGTTTAGAGGAGAATGAGGACCAGTGAACAAGAAATGACCACAAGAAATGTGTGCTGACTGGAGAGAATGGGAGAGGGACTAATTCATGGAGCAGTCAGGAAAGGCCTCCAAAGGCAATGACATAGAAGCTGAGTCCTAACCAACGTGCAAGGTTAACAAGCAGAGGGAAGAAAGCAGGTTCCGGGTAGAAGAGACAGAAAGTCCAAGGCCAGAAGTAAAAAAAGTTGGAGAGGATCGGGAAGCCAGGTGGCAAAGCGCCTGATGGGCCTGTTGAGGAATCTGGGCCTCATTCTAAGGTCAATGGAAAGTTATTGAAGGGTTTGAAGTAAGGTACAATATAATCAGAATTTCAATTCAGACATATTACTCTGGCTGCTGTAGAAAGAAAAGAATGGAGGTAAGCAGGAGAGTATTGCAGTAAACAGTGGAGGGAATGAAGGAATCAAGAGGTATTTAGGAGGCAAATCAAAGGGCTCAATGGTCAAGTGTATGAGAGGCTGGTTAGGAGAAGGAATCAAGATGATCATCTGGACCTTTGCTTTGAAGGGTGGTACCATCTCCTACTACAGGGAAGATGTAAGGAGAGTAGAGTGGTCACGAGGTTATGCATCCGGGGCATGTGGATGATTGACATCTGTGGCACTCAGACGCTACAGTGCCCCGTGATCCAACCTCCTGGTGTTCATGCCCCTGTATAATCCCTTCCCCTTGAGTGTGGGCAGGACCTGTGGCTTCTTTCTAACCAACAGAATATGGCAAAGAGGATGGGGTGCCACTCCTGTGGTTACATTATGTTATAGAAGACACTCTCTTAACCAGCTGGAAACAGCCTCTCCTATAGGCTTGAGGGTGTGAGCAGCCCTGTCGGGAAGCCCAGGTGGTGAGGAACAGTGAGCAGCGTCTAGAACCTCAGAATGGCTCCAGCCAACATCCAGAAACCAGGCAGGCCCTGCATCATACAGCCACATGGATGTTAATTACACCAACAACCTCAGTGAGTCTGGAAATGGATTCGTCCCCCAGTTAAGCCTCCAGGTGAGAGCACAGCCCTCAGTAGTTTGATTGAAGCCATGGAAGACCCTGAGCGGGGGACCCAGCTAAGCCACGCCTGGACTTCTGGCCCAAGAAAACGGTGAGATCCTGAATGTGAGTTGGTGTAAGACACTAAGTGTGTAATAGGTTGTGATGAAGCAATAGGGAAAAAATGCAGCATCTAATTGCAAATAACAAACAAGCAGCTGGATATTTGGGTCTGCACCACAAGACAGAGGTCAAACCTAGAGATACCTTCTTGGCCAGTATTAACATGCAGTCAGCAGCCGAAGCCATGGCAGAGTGTGCAGTGACCAGACAGAGACCTGAGGGTCCACCTTCATTTAGTTGATGCGTAGATGAGAGTCTCAAAGGATTCTGAGAAAGAGTGCCCAGCAGGCAGGAGGAAAACTGAGAACATAGCCGTATGAAGTATAGAGCTCGTACGTTCATTACGAACTTTCTGAGTGCCAGGCACTGTTCTAAGTAGATGCTACGTATTAACTCAGTGAATCCTTACAGCCCCTCTATGAGGCAGTACCATGTTAGTATCCTTATAGTGCAGATGAAG
Organism: Eptesicus fuscus; assembly: GCF_027574615.1. Lineage (NCBI taxonomy): Eukaryota > Metazoa > Chordata > Mammalia > Chiroptera > Vespertilionidae > Eptesicus > Eptesicus fuscus. Next base: position 32,784,186 of record NC_072491.1, on the reverse strand, counting down.
GGACTGAGGCACAGAGAGAATAAGTAACTTGCCCATGGGAGTGGTTGGCAAACTGCGGCTCGCAAGCCACATGTGGCTCTTTGGCCCCTTGAGTGTGGCTCTTCCACAAAATACCACGTGCGGGCACACACATACAGTGCGATTGAAATTTCGTGGCCCATGCGCAGAAGACGGTTTTCGGCCTGGGCGAGTCTATTTTGAAGAAGTGGCGTTAGAAGAAGTTTAAGTTTAAAAAATTTGGCTCTCAAAAGAAATTTCAATCGTTGTACTGTTGATATTTGGCTCTGTTGACTAATGAGTTTGCCGACCACTGCCCATGGCTATACAGGTGGTCAATGGCAGAAAAGGAGTCTAACTCAGGCAGCTGCCTCCAAAGTCCCCATTCTCACCCATTTGTGCCAAATAGACTCTTTCTGTTCTGAGGAACAGAAATCCAATGCAACTGACTTAACCATATGCAAGAATTTAGTAGTTCACCATAACTAAAAGGATGAGGAGTAGAACTTAAAACAACTTCAGGCACACCTGGGGTGAATCTCTCACTCTCTCTCCCCCGCTCCTTTCCTCCCTCTCCTTCTCCCTCCCTCTTACTTCCTCCCCTTTCTTTCCCTCCTCTCCCCTTGCCTCCCCTCCCCTCTCTCCTTCTCCCCTCCTCTCCCTACCCCTTCCTCCCCTACCCTCCCTACCCCTTCCTTCCTCTCTCCATCTCTCAGTGCAGCTTTCCTTGAGTTGGCTTTATTCTCACACACTCTCTATTGACAAGATGGCACAGATAGTTCCCAGCAGGTCCAACCTGACATTATCATTATACGAGGCTTCTTCTCTCAGCACTTGCCAACACTAAACCAAATGTTGGGTCCAGAGAGATGAGTTCCCTCTCTCTCACCCCAAATTTGGAATCAATTGAGACATAGGCGCAAGAGTCATATTTGTGTGTGTGTGTGTGTGTGTGTGTGTGTGTGTGTGTGTGTGTGTTGTGTGTGTGTTGTGTGTGTGGGGGGGGTGCTACAGTAAAGACATGGCTTATGCATTTGGCAAAAATGGGCTTTCTAGTATTGCACCTAAGAGAAGTTGCCCCCAGTCATAGGCAACACTGGACAACTGGCAGTGGCCCAGCAGGGACACAGCCTGGGAACACAGCCTGCCCAGCTAAGCTTGCCACGTGGCATCACATGGCACCTTCCCATCACGATGCCCCGTCTCTGCAGGCAGAAGGATGGAAGGGAGCTGAGTCACACAGGCCTTCTCCCGAACTCACCCATCAGGTGATTCCTCTCGCTACACACCCTCCCACCCCTCCACCATCCCCTAGAGAATAATGAAGAAGAAAATAATAATAATCATCCCAGGTACACTTCTATTACAATGGCTAAAATTTTAAAACCTGACAATACCAAGTGCTGATGAGGGAAGTCTCACCCATTGCTGACAGGAGTGCAAAGTAGCGCAGTCCCATTGGAAGACAGTTTCTAATGAAGCCAAATGTACCAGCAACCCCGTTCCTAAGTGTTTAGCCAAGAAAAATGAAAACATATGCTCACACAAAGGTCTGTACGTGCATGTTTACAGAAGTTTCATTCATAGTTGCCCAAAACTGGAAACCATCCAAATGTCCCATCAACTGGTGAATGACTGAATAAACACTAGTGTCCACACAATGGATGCTACCCAGCAATAAAAAGAACCACACACACAAAAACAAACAACAACAAAACCCACCACCGATACACAACGTGGATGAACCTAAAGCACCGTGCTAAGTTAAAGGAGCTACTTTCAAAGGGCCGTAGACTAAGTGATCCCACTTACCAGTATACAATATTCAGGAAATGGCAAAACTATAGGAAGAAAAATAAGACCAGAGGTTGCCAAGTGCTGGGGATGGAGGGAGGGGTTAAGTAAAAGGGGGGTAAGGGAACTTTTTGTGGTGATGGAAATATTCAATATCCTGTTAATGACAGTGATTACCCAACTGTATATGTTTGTTAAAATTCCTAGAACTGTGCATGTCAAAAGAGTGAAGAGTACTGTTTGTAAGTTAAATGTCAATAAACCTAAAATAAAACAAGCAACAAGCGGGGGGTATTATGCTAGTTCTCAGACTTTGAAGTGCGTCAGAATCTCCAGGAGAGCTTGTAAAGCAGACTGCTGAGCCCCACCTCAGTTTCTCATGCAGTGAGCCTGGAGTGGGGCCTGAGAACATGCATTGCTAACATGTCTCCAAGGGAGCTGGTAAGAGGAGGAGAGGAGTGTTCCTTTCTAGCCGGGTATTTGAGCCAGCCCAGGGCAGGTGGTGGATCTCTGAGGGACACCAGCTGCTTCACGGCCAGCCCACAAGTAAGGCTGGGAGTTTCCCACAGGACAAGAGGGGCTCTTTTTCCAAAGGACGGGGATCAGAAGGTAAGTAGCACAAAACAACATCTACTTGGAAGGCACACCAGCGAAGCCAAAGGATGTGTTTCTCCAAGAAAGAACTGGGAGTACTGTCAGATGCTCGAATAGGTCATGAAGATACGGACTAAAGTGCATTCACCGGATTTAGCAGCATGGAAGCCACTGTGACCTTGGGATGACCGCACAGAGAGACCGTGTCAAGTGCCGACAGGGGAGCCAGACTGCAGAGGGGTAGGGAGGCCAGGTGGGAAGATAAATGTGGGAACATACACAACCCATTCAGTAAGTGTGGAGCACATATGTACTTAAGTGGAGAGGTGTGATGGAGGAGATTCCTTTTTCTTTTTTTTAATATGGGAGATACTTAAGTGAGGAAAGGCATCAGGAAATAACAGGAGGTTGGTGCTATGTGAGAAAAAGTATGGTCATCGAGGGAGGTCCTTAAGAAGGCAGGCCAGGATGAGACCCTGAGCACAGGTGGACCCCATAGCTGCGGAGAAGCACAAGGTAATCATAGGGAAGGAAGGTGAGGTGCAGAGGGAGGTCGGTTTGTAGGTTTACCAGAGGGGAATGGGTGTGCTCCCATTTGATGGCTACTATTTGTGTGGGGAGAAGGTAACAAGTCAATCAAGGGAGGCCCTAATGCATTGGGTTGAGAATTCAGCCTTCCAAGGCAGAGTTCAAACTTGCTCAATACTATTGCATGAGTTGCTCCTCCGCTTAACCAATGTCTATAGAGTGGGAATGGTAATAGGACCTTTCTCCATGTAAAGTGCTTAGAATTGTGCCCGAAACAGAGCAGATGCTCAGGAAGTGTCTGCTTACTGGGAGTGAAGAGTTTGAGGAGTGAAGACAATATTTGAGGTAGAGACTATTTTCCACAGAACTGCTAATAGGTCACAGCTATTAAAGTTTAACTCTCTACCCAAAGAAGTAAAACCCTCGTTAATTCGATCACCTGCAGTTCAGGCAATCTGTGGAACGTCATTAGTTGACCCTCTTCAACCTCGAACAGAAGGTCAACCTTGTTTGTAAAGCTCTGAGGGCCCGGGTGTGCAAAAACCCCATATTCTCCCAACACTTGAGCCGCCACCAGCTGCAGGAATGTGAGCGTTTTGTAGGCAAGGCCATTATTCAGGTCACCTCTAAAGTTCCATCAAGACCCAACATGTTGGTGTTTCAGAGGCTCAGAAGTGAGTCACTAGCCTACAGTTGGCACCTTCAAGTGGATCCATTGTGTAAGACACCTGGATAGCAAGAGTAGGGGTCACTGGCCTTAGTTAACTTGGGAAGACCAAAGGTGACTCTTCTCCCCACTCAGACCCCCAGCCACTAGCCAAGGCCATGGGTAAGGACACTGCTTCCATTTCACATAACAAGTGAAAAAGGGAGAGTTGTGTGTTTTTTTTTCAAAGCATTCCTTCTTCCATTCTGTGTGCCAGAGCTGAGCTTGCATTTCCAAAGAAGCTTTCTCTCCTGGAATTCTTTGGGCATGAGTAGGTAGGAGAGCTGTCCCAGGTGTGGGCTTCAATTTAATCACAGGAAACGCAGAACTGCTCCCGTTCCTTTGTTCCTTTTCCAAGAGGTGACGCTTTCTGAGCTTCTATTTTTTTTTTTTTTTCCTTTATGGCCTTTTACTTAGGAACTCACTCAAAGGCAGTTACCATACTTCATCAGTTCTAGAATGCACATTTTAACATCCTGGACACGGGGGTACATTTTACAGTCCATGGCACCTTAGCTTCGTGTAATAGCTAAACTGCCCATCTGACCACAAGTGTCCATGTTTTGATAAACTATGGAGATTGCCCTACGGTGAATGCCTCGGTGCTGGGGCTTTGCCCAAGTGTTTCCCATAGGCCTAACCATGGCCCGGCACATTTGGTAGGATGCCCCATATTACGGTGGAACCCAAGGATGAGACAGATGTAGGGACCTGCTCAAGGCCACATGGTTAGCAAGTAGCAGAGTGGGATGGTGCAAAGTCACACTGCTTCCTGGATCAGAACCACCAACCAACCACATCCATGATCATTACAGAGGACAGGAACAGGGTTTGCAGGAGGATCTCAGCTGCAACTGTATCATCATGTGTAGACATATAAAGACGGCCCTGCGCAGGGCAATTCAGAACCAGCTATGGGAAGAAACCACCAGAGAACGGTGACTGGCCCTGGGCCTCGGGGTCCCCGTAAATCCGGTCACAGTAACAACCATGGCCACCGCTTCTTGAGGGCTTGTCTATCTCTGGATCTGGGCCAAGCCTTTTACCACATTGTCATATTTATTTCTCCAACACCCCCCAAAAAAGTAGGTATCATTTTCCTCATTAGAAACTGTTGCTTAGGATGTTGAAGTAACTCACCCAAGAGTACAGATCTGGTAAGGAACTGGAATTCAACTCTGCCTGGCTGGCTCCAGGGAGCTCTGAACCCCGGTGCCACTCAGCCCCATCACTCAAAGGGAGTCCGCGACCACACCACCTCCGAAGTCCTGTCCCCAAGAGGCAGTGGTCCCGCTTTCACAAATAAGTACCCCATAGCACCACGCTCAGGGACCATGCTCTGCGATGAGGGGTTTAAAGGTGACTTGGGTTTAGTGTGTCCTCAAAAAGTGAAGCATAAAATGACCACAAGACCCAGCAATTCCACTGCTAAGTATCTACTCAGAGAACTGAAAGCAGGGGCCCAAGCAGATATCTGTGTACAGATGCTCACCGCGGCATTAGTCACAATAGCCAGAAAGATGGCAACAAACCAATGTCCATCAGCGGATGAGTGGACAACAGAGGAATGTCCATCTACAGTGGTATATACTTCAGATGGAATATTATTCGTCTTGAAAAGGAATGGACTTATGATATACGCTGCAACGTGAATTAATCTTGAAGCCATTATGCAAAGAGAAGTAAGCCAGACACAAAAGGACTAATACAGTATGATCCCTCTGATGTGAAGTACCTAGAATCGGCCCACTCATGCAGACAGAAAGCAGAAGAGAGGTTACCCGGAGCTGGAGGGAGGGGCAGATGGGTACAGACCTGTCTGGGATGGAATGATGAAAAACTTCTGGAGATGGATGGTGGTGATGGTTACACAACAAGGTGAATGTACTTAATGCCACTGAACTGTGCACTTCCCAGTGGTTGTTCCATGTCATGTATATTGTGTCACAATTTTTTTTTAATCGCCAAAAAAGCATTTGGGACATCATGCCACACCAAAGCAAGAACAGGAAACCTCCTGACACCTGCGTGAAGGTAGAGCGAGGAATCGTGTGCTGAATTCTGTCCAGGAGACGGGGCGAGGGGAGAGTTGCACGAGCTGGGGAGAGGGAAGGTGGGACCCGCAGAGGATGCGAGTTCTGCTAGACAATCGCGGGCACAGACCCAGAGCATCTCAGAGCAGATGGCAAGTTCGGTCATGACAGCCAGGACGGAGCACAGGGATTCCGTGTGGTTGAGAAATCAACTATCTCAGGACTCCGGGGAATTACTTTAAAAACAAGACACACAAGCCCTCTCACACACCAAACAATACTGTATCCTTCCTCAACCCTGTAAATAAACATCCGTGCATCCTCATGTTCATGGCAAAGGAAGCCGTTGATTTATGAAGTCACCACTTGGCCTTCAGGGAACATTCAAGTCATCTAAAATGTTTATTCACACCAGGCCCCACATATCTGGATGGGAGAGGGCTGTGCTGTGCCGATGGGCGGGAAGGGCTCCCCAGGTGTCTCTGAGGAGCTCTGTCCCCTGCAGGGCGGCGGCCGGGCCAGCTCCCTGCCTTTCTGGATGCCTTGCCTGCCTCCTGTTGAAACAAGCAGCGCCCCCACGGGATGCTTTCAGAGGGTTTTTACACAGAAAGGAATCAAGTCCTCTGTTCAGAGGAATCAGGAAGGACTCTCGCATTCAACCCGCCTCAGCTCTCGTTTGTGTGGGTGTTGTGGGTGGCGATGAGAAGGAAGATGAGACACTGCACGTCTCATCTGGGTAGCGTGGGGGCTGCGGAAGAGTCTGCGCTGGTTTCAAGATTTATCAGAAAAACAAACAAAGGAAAGTATTCTCTGAAAAGGTAGCAAAAGTCCCAACTCAGGATCACAGGACCATCTCATTTGATCCCGCCTGTCTACCCCCTCCATCCCCCCTCCACCCCGCCCCTGCATAAACCTAAGAGCCACCCCAACTAGCTCCCTGCAAACCTGATCTGCCTGGTGCAGCGAGCAGCGCCGAGCTGGGGGCTGGGCCGGCTGAGGTGCCGGCAGCTCCTCCATCGCTCTGTCTCAGCTTCCTTTCTCCGAAGTGAAGAGATTGAAATAGGTGGTTTCTAGGGGTAACATGTGTGCAGTGTCTCCATCCATTTTGCGTTTAAAATCTTTAATGATAAAGGGAGTGTAGCAACAGTAAAATTCATGAAATGGAGACATTCAATCACTTCTAATCCTATCCGAACATAAGTCACTTACTTTCATATTTAAATGTTTTCAACCTTGCAGCATAGCTGGTTTTACAAAGCATAACGGCTTCCGAAAAGCACTAAACTGTTCTGTTTTGATTTTTTTGTTTGTTTGTTTGTTTTGTTTTTCAGAAAAAAAACATTCTTATTAATATATTTGATTTTTTTCATGGTTAAGTCCTTCTCCTTTCTAGATACCTAGCCCTGTTCTGTCGTGACAGTTCTTGATGCGTGTTTGTGGGATGAATGGTGTCCCCCCCAAATTCATGTGCCTAAGTCCTAACTCCGGATACCTCAGAAAGTGACTATTTGAGGTAGGTCTTTAAAGGAGCTAATTAAGTTAAAACAACGTCATTCTGTTGGGATCTTTATAAGAAGAGATCAGGACACAGGGACACTCAGAGGGGAGATGGCGGCAGACCCAGGGAGGAGGATCTGCCAGCCATGGAGAGGGCGCCTCAGAAGGGGCCGACCCGTAACATCTTGATCTCACCCGTGGCCTCCAGAACTGTGAGGAAACACTGTTGTGGCGGTTTGTATGGCGGCCCTCACAGTGATACAGCCAGATGTGACTGGCTCTCTTGGTACACTACACTGATCACACTGAACGGTCACTGATCGCTAGGCCCTCCATGTAGTAATACCCAGGAAAACACCTACACACACATGTGTGCATACACACACACACACACACACACACACACACACACACACAGTTCCAATGGCTAAAGGTCTATTACATTCTAACCTGAGTGTGTTTTGCAACCATTTTTTTTTTTATCCTGTAACAGAACAGGGTCTTGCAAAGTAACCACATCCTCTCCCTCAGCCGCTTCTCCCTTCCTGCCAGCCCGCTACCCTCAGAGAGACTATGAGAGAGAGAGCCCAGGACAAGGGGGTACGTGGAATACCTCCCTCCAACCGGGCCTGCCTCTCCAGCCCCTTCCGGGAAGGTTCGGTGAAGTCTACCAGTATACACGTTTCCAAAAAGGAGACGAGACACACCCCCTCGCACCCCCTGGGAGCCCGCAGCGTCCTCTGAGCGGTTGGAGGTGAGGAGCCTTCTCCAGGGATCAGACCTCTGGTGGCTCATTCCTCCCGCTCTATCCTGATAAACACCGGGACACAGGGACGGAGGGGCCAGCAGCGGCGAGAGCAGCCTCCCTCGCCGACCTGGAGGGGAGGATGCCTCCCCGCCTCACTGTGTTGTTCGCTTTGGGACCTAAAGCAGCAGCCTCCCCTGTGCAGACCTGGGTGCGGGGCGTGGCAGCTGCACAGACTCTGCCCGCTGCGACCAGCACAGCATCGAACAGCGACAAAGAGGACCGAGAGCCGGGCTGCTTTCCTTCGGGGCAGCGGGCCACTAGGCCCCGCGGGTTCCAGTGGGCGGGACCAGGAACCAACAAGAGTGAGCCAGGGAAACGGTCCACCCTTTCCCGGTTCTCTGAAGCGAGAGCGGAGGCTGAAAGAGAGGGGCCCCCTCCCCTCCGCACCAAACTGCATAAATGAGTTGCTAACGACAGCTGCAGCCCAGCACCCAGGAGGGCCTCAAAGGGGTGGGAAGGAGGAATGAGCACCGCCTGTAACGCGGGTGCAGGAGAGGACGGGGCCTGAACACCCCCCAGGCTTTCTGGTCTCGCGGACACCCCGCACAGCCCCTGGGACAATTGCTGAAAGGCGCAGCACCCTAAATGAACACCGACGCCCACTGCTGCGGTTACCACCGAGTTTCAGCTTCTGCCTCAGCCAGACAGTTCCTCCTCCTTCTCGTGGGGAACTCTCCCATGACCAGACTTTCCCTCCTGTCACTGAAGATCAGCCTCTGCATGATCACTCCCTTTGCATTGTCACCGAGGCCGCAAAAGGGAGGGACGCCCACTCGCCCTGCCCGGCGGTGCTTCCTCCAGCCTCCCCAGTGACATCACTTTTTTCAGGGCTGGGGCCCATTCCGGAGGCTTCCCGCAGAGGGGCTCCTCCAGGCCAGGGCCCAGCTCCAGAAGCGGGTCTCGGAGGAGGAGTGCCAAAGCCCTCGGAGGGGCCCTGACCTTGCGCTTAGTCAGAGGAGGCAGTAACACCTGCAACTGCAGAAGGCGGCGCTGACCGGCCAGAGGTCCATCTCTGCGGGCACGCCTCGCACACACACCACCCCACTGACCCCCCACAAGTGTGTGAATTAGTCATCCCCCGCCGGTCCCGCCGAAGAAGCTCTCTCCTTCTGGCCTTCACTCGATGCCAGCTTCTCAGGGAGGCCTTCCCTGGCACCTGGTGGCCTCCCTCCCTGGCAGGAGTGGACAAACGGCTACATCAGCCGGCAACTTGGGGGCACGGAGACCAAACAGAATGAGGTGCGACCGGGCCCACTGGGGAACAAACACGTGCTGTTTACATCTTCTTGGAGAAAGGCTAGAAAAAGCAAGGGCAAGTGGAAGGACCCCTGAGAAAAGGGAGAAGTGACAGCTGATTCCAGGCTGTTGAAAGAAGAAAAACATAGGAAGAGGAGGCGAAATAAAAATAGGAACAGAGCTGGGGTGGCGGAGCCCACCCCTTCCCCCGGGCTTTCTTTAGCAGCAGATGGAGAAAGGAACAATTCATTCAGCTTCCTGGAGAGCCAGGAAAAGACAGGGATCAACCAACCTATAAGAGAGAGGACTCTTGAACAGCCTGGGAAAGCTCTGAGGGGTGGGGCGGGGATGGGGCTTGGAGAGGCCGGGTGGGAGAGGTGGGGGTGTGGGGCTTCCTCTGGAGTTGTCCAAAGACGGGCTGAGGCGCCTGGGAGAGGCAGCGTCCCGGAGACTGGCCAGAAGGAACAGGAGGAGGAACCCCATGCCTCTCGGAACAAAAGCCGCCCGGACAGCCAGACTGTGCGGGACCCGCTGCTGCAGGCGTCCCAGGGGGCCGGGGACCTGAGGGTTCAGGACCCACTGTGGGCACTTGGCTTCGCGCAGGAGAGAATTCAAAACCGAGCCCGCAGAGCGCGTACAGTGTGAGCTCCTGAGTGAAGCAGGGAGACCGACAGCGGGCTCCACGGGCAGCGCAGCCCCCTCTCGCAGAATTTGCTTCCTTTATCGGGGCTCAGCTGATGGGGGGGGGGGGGGGGATAAGGTACTCAAAGGGGGAGAAAGATTCAGGGCCTTCCGGGAAAGGGGTGGTTTCTCAGCGGAGCTCGGGCAGCCGTTTTGTGTCCTTATGCGGGCTGCCCGGTTCCCAGGGTGGCATGCAGGTGTCTCATGTGGCATGCTGATGCCTGACAATGAATGAGCATAGACTGAGGCGAGGGGTTGCCATTAGGTGAAATTTGTCGCCATGTTGGATCAAGCTGGTCTCTGCCCGTTTTAAGCCACAAATCTATCAACCCGGTAGGAACGTGACAGTTCCTTTAACGTTCATCCATCGCAGCTGTTTTGCCACACACCCTGTCTCACCGCCGCTGGAGGGAGGTTAACCGGGGCTGCACGGATGGCCACTCCCAGAAGCTCTGAGCTGCAATCTCCCCTTTCCAATCCCGGGACATCCGAGATGGGCAGGCGGCCCTAGCACCTTCCCTTGGCGCATGAGCCACGGGTTCTTAGAGAAGGATGCAATGCAATGGATTCAAAATACCATTGTGGCCTTGCGCCAGTGTGGGTTCCACCCCACCCCCTGGGGTTCAGAGCTGGGTCCTAGGAAAGGCGCCTTGTTAGGAAGACACTTGAGGTTACTTATGGTCATGGGATTACACGACAGGCAGTCTGAGGATAATGACCCAAAGCTGAGAGGTGGGGACCGGGTGGCGCCCCAGTCCAGGCCAACTTGCTGGGAAATCCAGCAGCGTGCTGGGGACCAGACAAGCTTTGCTGGAGAGGACCTCCTGCGGGGGGGGGGGGGGGGGGGGGGGGGACGAGCGGGAGGGGGCTCAGAACCAGGGTGGACACGCGTGGCTTTCACAGGGAAGAAGTGGCCAGAAGGTAGGCGGAACTTCCTAGAAGCATGTTAAGGCTTTTCCAGTACCGCTCAGAGCGTTTGGTCCTCAAGGAACTACTGAAGGAAAGATCATCCACATGGGTGAAACGACATGAGGTCTGGGATTGGCTTAAAATTCTCCAGCAAACCCTCAGGTTAGGGGAGGGGATAGAAAAAGCATGGTGGGGGAGAGGTTATACAGTTGGGAGCTGGTGAGGGTTAGGAGGGAATCTGATACCAGTCCCAGTGCCCCTTCCAGACCAGTACAGCAGCACCTGAGGTTCTAACAGGTTGCGAATTCTCAGGCTGGAGCAAGAGACCCCAGATCTACTAACAAACAAACAACCCTTGAGGGTGGGGCCCAGCCATCTGTGTTTTCACAAGCCCCTCCCCAGGCTTCTGCTCTGGAGACGGGAGATGGACGCTTTCTCCACTGTGAGACCCACTGCAGTCTACCATTTTCTCCCTTTCGCGTTGGTGCGGTTATTTCCATAATAAAGGCTTTTTTAGACCATCCCCATGGGCATATTTGTTGTTGAGTTGTTTATTTCTTACCTCGCTCGTCTTCAATGGCTAGTTAACTATTGTTTTGATCTTTTCCTGAAGCCAGAACAAAAAGCCAGGAAGCAGATGCGACCAGGGCTGTCTCCCTCGCTCCCTCCCAGTTTGCAAATGTAAACTTCCTGTAGGAGACGCTGGGGCAGGGACAACACTCACACCTGCAGAACCTGGTCTACCGGGCGGTGGCCCAAGAGCGGCCAGGGCCAGGTGTGGGCCATTCTGGAGAGGCCTTCCTGGTGCTCCAGGCGCATGCCCGGCCTCCAAGAGTCCAGGCCCTGACCTCACTGCCACGCGTGGATCCGGGGGGAGGGGGGGGGGGGTCGCCCAAACTCACAAGGCACGGGTGCCTCGTCTTGTCCCTTCTCCCTGCAGAAGGTCTTCCGAGAGAAGCCGGGGAGGGAAGTGGGGAGGGGCGCAGGCTGGGGCTCAGGACGGCCTCTCCAACACCACAGTCTCCTACCCCCTGTTCCCAGTCCTGGGAGGCACTGGGGCCGCGGGAGGGGAAGGGTTAAGAGCAGGGGCCACCTTCCCCCTCCCCTCTTCGCGCCCGCCCCCACCCTCACCCCCACCCCCGCGTGCTGTAAAACAATCCCTTTGTCTCTCCTCTTTAAGACGTTAGCCTCAGGGGCCATTATGGGAAGGAAGGTAGCCGGCTCTTTTATCTGCGAGAATCCATTAAGCTTGGCCTCGGTCAGCGGGCTGCTGGGCCCTGGGCTGCGGCAGGAGGGGACCCTGGGGGCACCGCTCCCCAACGAGGACCCAGGAGCACCTGTACCCCATCTCACTCCCGCCCCTCGGGAGCTGGGCTGTGGGGGCAGTGGACACTAAGAAGCCCCCACCAAACGGGTGTTAAAAGAGCAGAGCTCTGCCGCTCTAGGGGGTGTCCTCCAAAGCGCCCCGTGGCTCACCTTCCTGCCCTTGCGGCCTGCCTTCCTGCACAGCCCAGGGAGCAGGAGCCAACTTTCGGAGGCAAGAGGGGACGCGAGCTCCCCTCCAGGGCGCGGGCCCGTGCTCATTGGGCCGCCGAGGTGCTGCCGCAGCCCGACTGGCAATCAGGTGGCAAAGACCAGCTCCAGGCGCCTGGCACGGCGGCATTTCCCCACGGAGGGACCGGAGGGGGGCCCTTTACCTTTCTTAGGAAGCTGTGATGCAAAATGCCGGCTGCAAAGCCCTGGAAAAGGCACGAGCGGTTTCACGAGGCTCAGCAGGAAATAATCTCACTCTGATTAATGACCCAAGCATCCGTTGCCCCAAATGCCCACTTTGCCTGTGTGCCACTTTGCCCCAAATGCCCACCCTGGCTACCCCGGTGCCCCAGTCAGAACGACAAGGGAGGAAACACCGCCAGGTCTCAGGCCCAAGCGGCCAGACAGTGGCTTGGAATTCTGGTCTGGGGGTCACAGGCAGGGGGAGGGAAGGCTGCGGGGAGCTGGGCAGGGCCTGGGGAGGTCCAGCGTGATTCATGGAGCTGAGGGGGAAGGATCGCCCCCTTTTCAAACTGCAACAATTCAGAGTAAGAGGAGCGAAGGAGGCAGGAGAAGCAACAAAACAACACTCTCTAATTTCTCCGTTGTGTCCAGGCCGGAGACAGACTATGGAGTCTGCGAGTCTCCTGCTTGAAATCTCTGTGGAATGACCTTGTTTGGATCTTCCCCTGCTCTTTCCCCATGAATATAAATATTTTCTCCACTTGCCATATGTTCCCCACGCACTTCCACAGACCCCACCGCCACTGCCCCCGCTGGGCTCCTTGCAAAAGGCAAGTCTGCCCTCCTCTCCACCAGGAGAGAGGGCAGGAGTGGGGAGGGAGGATTTAGGAGGGGCGGGGGGAAGGGAGCCCCGTTGTTTAAGGAACAATGTCACTTTCCTCTTCGTGGAGATTCTTTGTCAATTGCTGGGGAAATAATTGACCTCAAGCTACTTCAGTCACAGCCAATAGAAACATGGAATGGTGATGTGTCCAGCTGTTCAGGGAGGCAGGCACGCAGGCTGGAAAACAAAGGTGCTGGGGAGCAGCGCTGGCCTGAAAGAGATGTAAAGCTTCGTGTTGGAATTCCCGGAAAATAGAAGAATTTCACGTAAAAATACAACAACAAAAAACTAGTCTTGACTTGCCACATCTTCCAAGTTTGCGGTCCTCAATGTATGTCTTGGGCTAGCTTAAAAGGAGAACCCCAACACAGGAGCCCTTGAACACAGCTGCAGTTTTGGGGGTTCTCTGACCCGTCGCTCACACAATGGTACTACTCTCCAACACCCTGCACTCAATCAGCAGCCAGAGGGACTCAGTTCTGTCTGGGTCAGGGGACCAGGGGATGATCTGAGAGTTCGATGGGGATTGTTTGGGTGTTTTGTTTGTAAGCAGTGGGAGAAAGCAGCAGGAGGGAAAGGGGGCTAACTAGAAGGAGTGGGAAGGGTTATAGTTACTGGACGGAAAGCCAAGAAGAAATTGATAAATTACCTTTGCTCAGTTCCCTGGGAGAGATGCTGGGGAAGATGGTTTGTTAAAACAAATCTCATATTTCAGACCACAAGATGTCCCATTTAGGAGGCTGATCCTGTGCCAGGCTGGACCAATCAGGAAAAAAATCAATAAGGACATTTGATGCCATCAATGTGGTAACAAGCAAGAGCAATCTCAAACAGCAGCTCACCTGGGCCTCAAACATGAGCTCTGAGCCCCAACTGTGCAGTTGGTCTTGCAAAGAGGAGAAAAGAGGACCTTGGAGGAAAAAAACTCCAGATATTACAAAAACAGCCCAACAGCTTTGCTGGTACAAATTCTCTCCTCTAATGAGGGACTAAACCTGTATGGGGGGTGAGTGAGGATTGACCAGCAGTCACCGCACAGAGAACCAACGCCCTGTCTTCTCCAGACTTAGCATTGAAACAGAGGGTGAGGCAGACTATTAACAGGGCACGAACCCATCCCCCGGGCAAAAGAAGCCACAGAGCCCACCCACGGATTCCCCAACAGCTTCCATCTTCTTCATGGAGTTGCAAGGCATGGTGGGTATGTATGCCCATCATCTTGAGAAGAAAGCACATCAATGCCCAGAAAACACATCGTGGCAGAGCTAAGACTGGTAAAGCTCAATGCACTTTCAGCAGCAAGTATTTAGTGTCACTGTAGAAATTTCCTCAATAGCACGATGCATTTTTCTCAAATAGCATTTTTGAAACGTGTGCATCTGCTCTAGGAATACCTCGGGTAAACGGGTTAATGGGCATATTTCTAAATCTCTTCATCCTCTCTCCTGGGTCTTCTCCAAGGGTCATTCAAGTCATAGCCCAATCGGTAACTTCACTTTATCCGTCTCTCAGAATTACTAACTCCAACCAGCGGGGTGGTGTGACAAAGTGTGTTGCGGGAATTCTCTAGGTTTCATCCTTGTTTGCGGCTCCTGACCCCTAATTCATTTTAAGCTAGAAAGGTTTTGTTTTGTTTTTCTCATTCCAACCTTGGAAAGAGCTGGATCTGGACTAGATTTGTTCTAGCAGCATCTAGAACTTATATTCTAGAATCCAACAATTATTCAATCATGAAATTTTCCAATTGTGCCTATTAAGCATTCCCCACCAAGTTCACCTAATGGTTCAAAGAGGAAGCCTGTGAGGTGGCTGCCTAGTGTTGGTAATGGATTTGCATTGAATGCTCCACGTTCTCTCCCAGTCTCCCTGGTGACTCCTGCCATTCATTTCACCAAACTTGAGGTGAAATCTGTGGCTGTGATAGTTAGTAAGGCTAATTGGCTCATGTGAGGAGAAAAAAAAGTACGGCTTGGCCTCATTAGCCTTGCATTAAATCTAACACATCAAAGCACAATTGATGGACATAGCTCTTGCCTGGAACATGTTTGTAACTTGGTAGAATTAAATTTGGTTCTAACTGAACACTGCCTCATCTGTGAAATGTTCTGGACAAAACAGGAAATTAGAGTAAGATGCCAATCAATATTCCAGATTTATGAAAATTAAATGCTTTTAAAGTATACATATATATATATATATATATATGCCTACAAATAATTTTTTGAAACATTTTAAAACACTGCTTTTTATTATGTGTAAATTATGATTCTGTTTCATTAAAAAATTGCCTAAGGAAAGAGCTGAAAAGGAATAGTTTGAGTTTTTATTTAGATGGCAGGGTTATGGGTAAATGATCTTTCCTCAGTTCCATTTTCCAAAATGTTATTGAATGATGACAGTTACTTTTAATGGAATAAAATACTTGATCATTCTATAAAGATTTATTAATACACATAAGAATGACTTAAGTACAATTCCTATTTTCTGGAAATACAGTGACTTGAACAGGCAAGCATAAAGGAGAAGTAAAAGGAAGGAAGGAGCAGTTGCCATCTGTCAAGCATTTCTCAGCGTCATCTCATTTAATTCTCTCTCCCGGAGAAGTGGACACAATCACTATCATTACAGAGCGGAGAAATGAAGCTGTGAGTGTATATGTAAACTTCCCAACATCTTACTGGGAAAGGAGACACACAGAATCAGTTTTGTTACCCAAACTCTTTCTTCCTGCTACAGGGAACACATAGAAACAGCAGAACCATTTGATAGGCTAGATAAGTAAAATAATGTGTCAACATTGTATCCCACCAAAGTTCTGTACTCAACAATACAACTGGCCTGACCACTCCCCTCACACAAAATCAACCCCCTCATATACACACATACAATATATACACACACATATAGACACACACACACACACACACACATTGCTGTCAGCGCTAGGATAAGGATGATCACCTGACCCAAAGCTGCCATGCCGTTCACTTCTTAGTGTCAATCTTGAGATCTTGAGAAGATCCTCTCTTCTCAAGAATTTGAATAAAGAAAGGTATAAATGTGAAGCCCATATAAACTTTTTAATCCAGATGTTAGGTCTGTTGGGTGGCAAAAGCAGGAGTCAGATCTAGAAAGAACAAATACATGGAGGATGGAGGCCTCATGACGAGCATAGAAGACGGGTCTACCCAGAGGGGATGAAGCAGAAATGAAGGAATGAGGGGCCACGTTGCCCTGCGTGGTTCAGAGGAGCCCTTCCCATCCTCACAGCTTCCCTGTGAGCAACAGAGCCCAGGAGCTCTCTGTATCCTAACAATTCCACATTGTATTTGAGCTGGCTTGTGTGAATGTCTTTCCTCACTACCCAAAGGTCCCAGACTACAGCAGACATAAACACACCAGCCATCGGGATGATTTTTCTCAAGTCTCTCCTGGCTTTGCCAATGATGACCAAGAGACACTTGAAAAAAATCACATCCACCTGGGCGTGTCTCGGGACCTGCGAACCTAATATGCACACAAGCAAACGCATCCCTTTTCCCAAGTGTTCCCAAACTCGGCAAATGCTAGAAATACCCTCCCCCTTGTCCAGGTCAGAAACCTAGGAGTTTTATCCCCCACCTTCCCCTCTGCTTCTCCTCCCATATCCAGACTCTTATAAGGCTTCTCAACTATTGCTCAAATCCATCCATTTCTCTGCCCCTCCACTGCCCGGCTCTGTCACCTCACATCTGGTATGTGCAGCAACCTCCTACCTGGTTTCCCTGCCTCAGTCTTGCTTCTCTACTACCCTTCTAATACTCAAGTCTGACCCTTATACACACACACACACACACACACACACACACACACACACACCCCAGCATCTAAAACCCTCCCATGGCTTTCCTTTGCCTTTTAGGGTAAAATCAAAGCTCACGTGTACCATCTACAATGCCGTGCTCACTGTACCCTCGCCAGTCCTGACTCTCAGCATCCTGCCCACACTCTGCCCAGGCTGAGCCTCTTTCAGTTCCTCAAAAGGCCGTGCTTCTCCGCCTGAAGGACTTCTGTGTACCCTGTTCCCCTCTGCGTGGAACTCCTCCTCCACCTGGCTGACTCCTGTTCTCCTCTCGTCTCTGAGCACACCGCCCCCCCCTCCGCCCCCCGCAGTGTCCTCTGCAGCTTGAGGGGATGTATCCCCAGAATGTGGTCCTGTGACCTTCTGTACCTGTCCGCCCACAGCACGTGCTGATCCTCCTGGTCATTACTTGTTTGCATTATTGTCTCCCCTGCTTGACTGTGAACTCGGCTTGGGCATATCCCCACTGCTGAGCCCACAGTGCACGCACGCATCCCTGCAGCTATGCCCACAGTGCATGCTTAGGAAGTATTGCAGGGAGGAGTGCATGTATTCTCATGCTCATAACACACGGTACTTTTGTGAACCAGCTCTTCCACGTGTTTTGTTATAGCTTACCCTTCTTACGGATCTGCTACAAGTCCCGAAAGGGAAGGTGGGCGATGAGGCTAGAGAAGAGCATGAATGGTAATATGAACCGTTACTATTATTAGTGCATCTGAAATGTCTCCTCCCTTTTTGCACTAGGCTTATCTTCTCATTTCTCTGATTACACTTTGACTACCTTGACCCTTACAGGGACTCCTGACCCGGGACCCTCTTGGATCTTCATGCAAATCAACCCTCACAGGCCTTTCTAGAAATGCCTCCTCCTGACATCAAACTCAAGGTGGACATAAGCCAAAAATCTCCACTACACAATTGCAGGAGCATGTGACTCAGATGAGGAAATCAAGTTCACACACAATGAGGCTGAGATAAGAGACCAGACAGCCTGTCATCTCTCTCCCACAGGCGGCCTATGGGGCCGATGAGCCGACTGTGGAACAGATCAGAGAGAACTTGGAGCTTGGGGGGCAGGGGCAGGTTAGGTAGCAACTAGAACATCACAGGCTCTAGACTCAGGAACCAGACGCATATGATGGTCTTGGGAAGCAAATCGTTATATGACAAGGACACACTGAATGAAGATGGAGGCAGTGGTGAGAGGAAGGGTGCTCAGGAGAAGATGGGACCCCAGGAGCTCCAAGAATAGAATCAGACATTTGGAAGTGGGGAGAGGATTTCTGATCTAGAGGGAAGATGATGAATTGGGCTTTAGACCGGGTTTGTGATGATATGAGAAGTCCCAGCGGAACTTAGAGTCGCAGGAAGTCAGCTGCAGAGAGGTGAGGGCTGGGGGTGACAATTTGGAATGACCCAGGTGGAGCTGAGAGTTGCAGAATGGGTGAGGGAGATTCTACCAGGTGAGCCACGTACAGGGCCAATGGGAACTCCCCAGTTAGATCAAAGAGAGCAGAGAAAACTGGGAGAAGAACTTCAAGGAGATAGAGAAGAAGGCTGAGGTCAGAGGTCATCTGGACGTAGTGCGAGGTTACAAAAGCCAGGGCAGGAGGGAGCTTAAGAGGGGTTGGTTCACAATATTCAACGCAGGTCTCTTGATTTGAGCCCTTCCCTTGGGCTTGGCATGTTTCAAGGAACTCTTCATCAGGGGTCTCATTTAATTCTGCTATTACATTAAGAGGAGCTATTATCATCCTCATTTGACAAATGAGCTGACACTCCGAGAAATCATAGAACCAATAAGGAGTGTATGGCCAGGAAAAGGCACAGTTGGAATCAAACCCACTGTCTTGGAAGCCAGAGCTGGATCTTGGGAAATGAGGGGAAAAGACTATGTTTGCTATGACTCTGGGTAGCTTGACAAAACAAAGCAGAAATCTCTATTCTGGAAGAGAATGGAAGTTGAACGAGATAGGAAGCTGGAGGGAGACTCTTCTGATTGAGTGCGGCCAGGTTAGGGAGAGAGTGTGAGAGGGGCCCAGGCCTGGCTGCAGCCCCCGCTTCTGCTCACTCAGCTGCTGCCTCTGCTGGGCCTGAGCCGGGGAGGTGCTGCAGGGCCTTCTCCCTGCCGAGGGCGATGCAGCCCAGGGTGGCCATTCTGGATGCTTTTCCATGGCTGTGGGGCCAGGGAGCGCGGCCAGAGCAGAGATGGAGAACCCGCATCCACTTCCCAGAGGCCTGTGGTGAAACTCCGCAGAGGTCCTGAGAGGAATGGGGGGTATGGGCCGCCCAGCCAAGTGAGAGACCCCAGAAAAAAATTTAAAAACCAGAAAAAGTCAATTGTGGAGCACATGAATTTGCTTACAAGTGAAAACAATTCTCTTTCCCAAACTCAGGGGCCTGGGGATGAAAGTCAGAGGTTCCATCACACCCTTGTTGCCTCATTTAATATTTCTTTATTTCTTCTTCTTCTTCTTACTCACATTCTACCCCCAAACTGGAAAACCCCTACCCATCAAAAACCTAAATTTAGGAAAGAGTAAAGCAGGAAGAGGAGGGGGCTCTTTTTCCTAGGAAACTCAGAGCAAACAACCAACTCTGTCACCTCACACCCTGGAGGCTGTGACAGACCAGAGAGTGAGGGAGGGCCGCCCCAGGCCTCCTGGAAGAAATATGAGGCTCATCTGTGGCCTGGATGTGGGAGCCCTGAGATGGGTACAGTTAGAGGGAAGGGAAGAGGAGAAATGAAGGCCACCCCAGGTCTGAGGGGATGGCTTCTGCTGGGCACAAGTCCCCGGGGAGGGGGCGGGGGGGACTATTGGTTCTGCTTTGTGTCATTGATCTCTCACCTCAGAACCATGTAACCCAAGCCTGTGCCCACCAGTTGGCCAACTCCACAGACTCACCCCTCTCTACTTCCCCTCCCCCACCTCGGACATTTTATTCCCCCTACAATAGCTGTGTCTTCTGCTTTCAATCAGCATTGCTGGCTTTCAAGTCAAGTCAAGGAAGATTTGTAGATAAACGGACCGCGTCTGGCCTCTCGGCTGTTTTGCTGGTTTGCATGTGGGAGTCAGCCAGGGCAGATGCTGGTTGCACGCAGACTGGCAGTTAGGGCAGCGCCCCCTGGAGTTGTGCAAATCACCTACCCTGGAGAGCGCGGAAGAATCTGAAAATGAAGGAACCCTGAGCCTCCTCTCCAGCCTGCCTGCCCTCAGCCCTGCGTACAGCGTCTTCCTGTCTCTGACTCAAGCAGCTCAGGCCAGCCTCAGACTGCCTCTCCCAGGAAGCTTCTAATCTCAGCTCCACTGTCAGCTCCTTAGAGAGGCCTTCTCTCTGTCCTGTTTTATTCTTTTCGAAGCACAGATCCCTCTTCCAAAGTCATTTTAAAAATCACTTAGCTCCCTCCCCGACTAGAAGATGAACTCCAGGAGCACGTGGCCTTGGGGTGGCCTTGGCACCTCGGGAAGCAACTGGCCCGTACTGAGGCCGCTCAGCAAAGGTGCAACCAATTAAATTCACCTGAATTGAAGCGTCCACTCACAACAAGTGACCGGATGTGGAAAACTGTTTATAAGCGATCAAGATTTAGTTACAAATAATTATTGTTGCCCATCTCTCTGATGATTGTCCACCTTCTCCCTAATTATTTGCCTCTTCCCTTTCGTCTCACTGGATGCTACCTCTGGGATGTCTGGAATGGCTGTAAACTCCCAATGGTTAAAGGGAACCTAGGACTTTAAAAAGACGCTCACCTCTGAAGAGTGTATAAAAGACGCTGTAAAGAAAACTCTCCAAAGGAGATAAAGGGCATCAGGAGAAGGGCGTCTCCTTTTTATGAACAGTTCCTAGGTGGTGCCTGGCCAGCTGCTCCACCCAGTGAAACAGGCCAGCGGGGAAACCTGCCCTGGCAAGTTAACCCTTCCCTGCCTCACCTCGGTGAGAAGCTGGGAAAGATCAGAAGAACTCAAGCACGACTTGCCGGCTGGGAAAAAAAAACAAAAAAACAGCCAAAATTGGGGGTGGGGGTGGGGGTGGGCTTGGAGAGATGGATTCTAATGTTGCTTCCCACCCCCCAGCTTTCTTCCCCCAAAGAGCCTTCTGTTCCGAGGAATTAAAGGACTGTGATAGCAGACCACAGATTCCGGCCAGAAAAGCTGCACTATGCCGCTGGGGCCTGGATGGTGGGGCACCAGACGCTGGACACTTTTTGCTCATGAACTTTTGGAGACAAATAAAAGGCTATTTGTTCCTGGACACACACTCACAGCCAGGAAGCCTTTAAGAAGAGGGGGAATTTTGTTTTGCGTTTCCTCTTTGGGGGGAGAGAGAGAGAGAGAGAGAGAGAGAGAGAGAGAGAGAGAGAGAGAGTCTAAGACAGAGACAGACTTGCTCTACTTACTTTTCAGATAAAAGAACCTAAACTAATTTGTTTACTATTGCTGGGTTCCTGTGCCATTGTGGTAAAAAAGAAATGCTATTTTTAAAAAGTAAAAACCCACACGAGCCTCCATAGGCCGGGTTCTTCTTCCCCTTCCGGCCTCCCCACTTGCATTTTGCAGATGGCCACGCACAGACAGGCCCAGCCAGAGCTCCCAGGGCCCTGGGCGGCGCTCTCTCTCCCGCACTCCCTTCCCAAAAGGCCATCCCCGAACCGGGCGAGCAGCCTCTGGTCAGAGCTCGGTGAAACCCTACGTGCCTCCGAAGGCACACCCCAGATTTGCTCCTTTTAAGAAAAGCAGACTCCTGGCACAGCGCACACACGCCCTAGGTTTCCATCCCCCGCCCCGCGCGCCCTTCATCTTCCTTGTGTACACGGGCCGTTTCTGAACTCGGGCTAGGAAGATGTGGGACGATGTCCCTTTAAAGAGGGGGTGCCATAACTGGGTCGCTAACTGTGTGAGTAATCACAGTTGCCTGTAACCACAGCGACTGTGGCTTCAACCTGACGTGGTCATTTGTAACCCACAAAATGACCCGGCCACCTGCAGGGGCTGCGGGCTCCGGGGTTCGCAGGTCACCCCGGGCCTGGCCTGCTCCCTCCTCGGCCCCAAGGGCGGCATGGGCCCCTGGAATGGATGTGACCACTTGAGGCCTCTTTCTTCGTAGTCAAGTCTACCCAGGTCTACCCGCTCCCGCCTCAGCGAGCATTTGCAACAGATGCACCCTGAGCAACACTGAGCCCAAAAGAGAACAAGAAGGCTCTTAGAATACATTTCTTTTCAAGAAAAGAAAAAGGAAACAGAACAAGAGAAAAAAACTTCCCCCAGCCTAGTTTGGGGTCCTTTATGGTGCCCAACACTTACTCACTTATTGCATGAAAACTTGAGAAAGTCCATAAATCTTCCCCCAATCGCTACAGTAATTACAGGAACTTTCAGGGCGAGAGCACCCTTTGCCAAAGGGTCCCTCAAGGTGTCCTTTCTCCTTACAAGGAGGAGCAATTAACCCTTCCCTTCCTTCGACCTAAGGCATCACTTTCTGAGCTCACAGAAATCACCGAGGGCCAAGAGGCTCGTTTCTAAGTGAGGAAAGTGCTGGGCGGTGGCAGGGGAAGCTCTGTCCTCGCTCTCAGCCCAACCCTCCCACCCCAATTCTCTGGGAATAGAGTTCTTTTTCTCTACAGTTTGGGGAAAATTAGTGGAAGGTATCCAGCGGACAAAACACCCTCTCTTTCAGCCCCTCCCTTACCTGTGTCCCCCACAGCCCCCTCAGGAATCTCATGTAGAAACCCACTTATTTTTCCAATTAATTCAGGAGGAAACTGCCACTGTCTCAGGGAGGGGAAGAAGAGCCTTCTCTCAAAGGATGGAAGCAACAAATGGGAAGGGAACAGACAACGCTTGTGAAATCCCAAACCCAACTGCTAAGAACAACATCATAAATTATGGATCCCTCCAGCCGCCTCCGGCCTGTCACTGCGTGGTCTGTCTCCATGGACTTGCCCTGCACCCCTGCACGGCGGCAACACTGCGGACCCGATCCCCAGGGTCTCCGAGCGCCCGCCCTCCCCCACCCCCCCGCTCCCGCATCCCCAGCGCCCCAGGTGTGCCTGGGCCCAGGGCCCCCAGGACAGCTCGGAGCTGGGCGCTGCTGGACGTGCCAGCTGTGGGGACCCCCGCACCCCTCGCCGGTCAGCTCAGGGTTATCATTGTTCCCGGGGACCCCCGCAGGAGCACCCAGCAATGGCCTGGGCGCTCAGGTCCCAGCTGGGCCCGGCCAGGGGACACCAGGGGCATGCGGGGAAAGTTTGCGTTGCGCCCACCATCCCCGCGCACAGGGCGCGGGGCTTCGTGGGCGGTGTGGTGGGGGGACCCGCCCCCTCCCCCGTCCCCCCGCCGCGGGCGACATCTGCGCGGGAGCCTGGAGGCGGGCGGAGTGGTCACACTCAGGATGCCCATCTGGACCGGCTTTCTGCCCGCCTGCACCAGATGCGAGGAGGGAGAAGTCAAGGTTAAATGATGCGCGGGGGCTGCCGCGGGCGGGCGCGCACACCCGAGGCCCCTCCTCGGGCGCCCAAGCTCGCCCGCAGGCCGCCGGCCCCACCTAGCTCTTTGTCTGCCTCCGGAGCAGATGTGCTGTGACACCCCCCCCCCCCTATTCTTCGCGCTGTCAAGATTAGAGGAGCCCCCACCCTGTTTAGAAACTGCAACTCCTGTCCCCAGCCCTCATCAACCCCACCTATTGTTTTGTTTTTGTTTTGTGTTTTTGGCAGCTAGTCAACCCCTCTTCATAAGGTGGGCAACCCCCTCGGTTCACATTTAAATTTGTTTGTGTGCCAAATTGGCCTGCTGTTCCGCCCTCGGAGCGGCGGTAACCAGCACCGCAGAAACAATGAATTCTAAGAGATTCAAGTTACTGAAGACCGACTCATCACGCAGATGTGTGTGCTGGAGGCTGTTCTGTGGGCCAGTGTGTAAAGGGTCTGTGTGTGTGTGTGTGTGTGTGTGTGTGTGTGTGTGTGTGTGTGTGTGAAGCCAACAGCCTCACATTTGTTCTTTGGTCATTTGTCTTCAATATGCCTCTTTTTTTTTTTTTTTTTTAATGATGATGAAAGGTCAATTATGGGACTCAAAAACAAGCAACCTTATCAGGCCAGCCGGTACTCCCAGAAATGAATGGGTGAGTCACGGTTTCTCCTGGGACAGGGCAAAGGGAACTCCACACCAAGCTGGACTGTGTGTGAGTCAGGCCCTGGAGAAAATCGTGGGTAGAGGAAGTGTGGGGGGCGGTTTCCTGGATTTCTGTCGCAGGAAGAAACCACCAGTGGGGGGGAGGGCAGTGAGGGGAAGGGACTAGAGAAGAGGGAGGGCGGAGGGGGCTGGGAAGGGAGGGAGGAGGGCCTCCTCGGGGCCCAGGGGGGAGGGCCGGGACAGGCTGACAGGCTGGAAGGCTGGGTGGTCTTTGTTTTGTTGGTGTGGGCAGGGGCTGGGCCCAGTGACTGTGCCCAAGCGTGCACCAGGCGGTCAGCTGCCCCGGCGAGGTAACAGCTGGCACCTGTGCGTGAAAATGCAGCGTGCATTAGCAGCATCATTATTTAGCATCAGAGCATTACAGAGATAATTACTGCCAGTTAGGCAGGCAGAGGACAGAGGGAATTGAAACCCCAGACCCCGTGGCTTATCAGACTCCCAGGTTACCCGTGCAATTTCCAGCAGCCTTGGAGGGCCACCTCTCCGAGCTGTGGGGCTGTGACTTGAGATTGGACAGCTGGGGGGTGGGGGGTGGGGTCTCTTCCAGGTCTCATCCTGGCTCCGGGGTCAGATTAGGGTCACAGATAAAATAGCAAAGGTCCTCACACTAAAGTTTTCTGATAAGCAAAGCAGTTTTTACCAAATGCCAAAACTATCTTTTTTTATCTGGGATTACAAGGGTCAAATAAAGGAGAGCAGGTACTCTGGTCTTCAAATAACAATAATAACGTCACCAGTTAACAATCATTGAGCTCTTTGTATGTCGGACACTATGAATAGACTTGAATGAATTCCCTTCCTTTATCATCACAGCCCTAAAAGGAGAGCACGATTATTACGACCATTTGATAGATGAGTAAACTGAGGCTTAGGGGGGCCCAGGAGAGGGCACAAAGTTCCTCAGCAGTTCTCAGTTCTACCCTAGAGCCTGAAGGTTGAGGAGCTGTCCGGACCCGACTAGAGAGCGGGGAGAATGGGTACAGATGCTCTGGTTTTCTATGGCCAATAAAGACCCTTTCCCAAAGCTTGAGATTTAGTATATAATTGCTAATTTTGCAAACACACGTTCTCTCTATACATATGCTTGGTTGGGTCAGAAGTAAATCTCACAGAAGAAAATGTGATGATTTCTGGAAAATACTTTATAGTGTCTTCTTAAAGTGTCTTCTTAAATTTCTAACCACTGTGCTGTACACCTGAAACTAATTTAATATTGAATGTCAACTATAATTCGGGGGGAAAGTGTCTTCTTTAACAGATTGGTATACTAATTCAATTAGTCGTTGTTAAATTAGTAAATACAGAAGCACTTTCAGGGGTAGGAACTATTTTGAAACCAAAACCAAAATGACATTCCCACAGCATCATGAAGAAATGTTAAAATCAAACTGGAGCCTATTGAAAATGAACTTACCATGTGAACAATTTAAATGTACATCAGGGTCCTATGTCCAAGAGCCTCCGAGATGAATGCATCAGCTTGCATGCCCCAAGGGAACCCCCTTCAATTATAGAAGGTAAACAAATCCAAACAGAAATGGCGGCAGCCACGGAGCTGGAAAGAGCGGGAGGCTAGGGTTGCCCCCGGCAATGGAAGAAGCAAAGCTTTCCAGCCACATAGGTTACCTGGGACTGTATGACATATCCTGGGACTGCAGATGTCATGTGTCCTACTACTTCTGATTATTAAAATGTTTCAAAGTATGTGAGCATTTAAACTATGTATGGGCAGATGGGCATTCCATCTGGTCGTTTCTGCTCTTACCTAAGGAAACCAGCAGACGTGGTTTCATTGCACAAGAGTAGAAGCCAAACGGAGCCACAAACCCAGTGACATATTCTTCCAGTACCTCTAAGTCTTTGAAGAGTTGACTCATAAGCAGCCCCCACCCAAGGGAAAGGTAAAATTCACATAGAAAAGGAGGTGCCGTGCTCATCCTTACGCTGACCGAGTCCCTTCAAAACCAATGATTCACTGTTTCTGCGGAGAGTAAGCAGACAGCCTTTTTGCAACAAGGAAAGCGTCATGGGTCTTATCTTTGTGTTGCTTTCACAGCTTAGCTAAACCTGCACGTCCTACCCAGGAAACGGGTTCCAGGAACACGGGGCTCCGGGGGAGGCCTGTAGACCGCACACGGAGGAGCTGCCCCTCAGAGAACTGAAGCTTCCGTTTCCTTCCGGCAGGAATCATGGATGCTCTGCAGGAAAAGACACGGATTACGGTCACATGGGACAAAACACAACCTCGCCAGGGGGAGGGGTTTTTTCCTGAAATATACGCGGTTCCCTGGGTTCACATGGCACTGGGTGTGGTTTATAACTCACCGACCCCAGGAGGCTGCCATTGTCATTTCCTGGCCCCTCCAATGGTGGTTTTCCAGCCGGAGAGCATTCTGACTCACCGGTGCTACTTTTTTCTTTGCTTTGAGTCTTCATAGTAGTGAAAGAAAGCCGCCGTACGCTTGGGGGTGGGGGTGAGAAGGTGAGCTGCAGAGAAACAACCTAGACTTGGTCCTGTTATCAATCATCCCCGCCTTTTGTGAGAGTGTTAGCAAGCAAAGCCTGCCCACACACACTGGCACTTGCTGTTTGTTCCTTAGAGCGTAAATGAGACATCATCTTCCTTCGATCAGAAGGGCTCTTTAATGTAAATATTCAGACCAAAGTGAGATTTTTTTACGAGAACTTTGTAACATCCAAACTAGATGGTGACAACATAGATGAGAGAGATTTTACGTACTTTCAGTGTTTTTTTAGTACACAATTATATTTTCATTGGTTCGCTCTATTGTGTGTGTGTGTGTGTGTGTGTGTGTGTGTGTGTGTGTGTGTGGTTGTGGGGGGTCAAATTTTCAACTCTTGAGACGTCTCTGTAACATTTCTTTGTTGTTTTACTTACATGCAGTTGACCTTCAGCAGAGGTGGGCAAAGCGAACCTTCATTTTGCTCTGGTATCATAGATACATCAATCATTTCTTCTCTTTTGTGCGGTTGTTTTAAACATTTTCTGAACACGGAGGCAACATCAGGGCCTACTCAGCCCTTCAGGAAGGTCCCCTGTGACATGGGGAAAACCGAGATGAGATCTGCTGTGCGTGGAAATGACAGACGCTAAGGGATAGTCAGTGAATGCACGGCTTCCAGAAATTTAAGAACGCCAGTCCCACAGCGATGAGCTTACATTCTCAGGAAGGTAATATCAAGCCCCCAAACAGGAGCTTGGCCACACACAGCGAGTGAATGACGTGCAGCAGTCTCAAGGCTGAGATGATCAGATGGGGACTAAAGAGGGAGCGAGAGCCTGGCTGGTGTGGCTCAATGGTTGAGCGTTGATCCATGAACCAGGAGGTCATGTGCCCAGGTTTTGGGCTTGATCTCCAGTAGGGGGTGTGCAGGAGGCAGTTGATTAATGACTCTCTCATCATTGATGTTTCTATCTCTCTCTCCCTCTCCCTTCCTCTCTGAAATCTAATATATATATATATGTATATACGCACACACACACACACATACACTGAGTGGCCAGATTATTATGATCTCTGAACGTGTAATAATCAGGACACTCTCTCTCTGTGTGTGTGTGTGTGTGTGTGTGTGTGTGTGTGTGTGTATGTATATGTATATGTATATGTATATGTATATGTATATGTATATGTATATATTAGAGGCCCGGTGCATGAATGAATTCGTGCATGGGTGGGGTCCGGCCAGCCTGGCCAGGGGGAGGGGACATGGGCGGTTGGCCGGCCTGCCTGCTGGTCGAACTCCTGGTCGAGGGGAGTTAGGCCCTAACCAGTTTGGCTCAGTGGATAGAGTGTTGGTCTTCAGACTGAAGGGTCTCAGGTTTGATTCCAGTCAAGGGCATGTACCTTGGTTGCGTGCATATCCCCAGTAGGGGGTGTGCAGGAGGCAGCTGATGGATGTTTCTCTCTCATCGATGTTTCTAACTCTCTATCCCTCTCCCTTCCTCTCTGTAAAAAAAATCAACAAAATATATTTTAAAAATAAAAGATAAATAAAAGGGAGTTAGATCCAAAAATTGTCACTCTCTTCGCAACATTGTTGGGGGGAAGAGGAAGAGGAAGAGGATGACTTGACCAATGAGCGCTATTATTACGTGCTCTGGGATATACCTCCCTACGATGGGCATGGAGCAGGAGGCTTTTATAGACAGACATCAGCAGCCACCAGGGTTGCACATATTCTTGACCATTTGATTGGTATATTTTGCTTAAGCCAGAGGTAATTCTAAGCCAACACTCCCAGGTACCCTAACTCCTCATTCGTTGCCCTGAGAAGCCCACGCCCACACTGGGGACTCCCCATGGTAGGACCCCCTGGGAGACCATCCTGACCAGCCAAATAGCCCCTGGATGACATCACCAGCTTGACACTAACTCAAACAAACAAACTGCAGCGAAGCCCAGGACTTTGTGAGCCCACGGGAGGGAAAGTGCTCGTTTCCTCACAACACCCTGTGCCAGAGTTGCAACACCAATATCTGATATTTTTGTACCTGGTTCATATCTATTAGTCAAAAAACAGTTATCTTTCAATATAGTCTTGAAAATAGACACCCCAAAGTCAGGGTTCCTAGGGATTTTTCCCTCCTGAAATACATGTTTGAAGACGAGTCATCCTCATTGGACATAACTATTTCTAGCGGGGCAAGAAGCCTGGGATGTTTTCCAAGGAAATCCCATGCTTACTAGTGTGAGGTCCCGTACCCTCAGCTTCAAAAGTCAGGCCTCTTAGGAAGTGGGAGAATGACTGAATGAATTCAGTGCCGCTCAGACAGTGCGGGGATGAGGACTAACTGGTCCCATGGTTTTGGGGGAAGTGATTGTTTTAGGACTTGTTCGTGGCCGGAGGAGAGCCGCACGAGGTGGTACGTCGGTTATGCCAGGCAGCCTGGAGACAATGATGCCAGGTTTTTGGAGAACATCCTGGCTCGGTCTAGGTTGGTGATGGCCGCAAAGCCCTCCTCCTCAGCATGGAGGCACTCAGGTGGTCCTTCGACGGACCTGAGGGCAGTAGAGGGGTTATGTAAAAATCTGGGAGAACTGAGCTCCCCAAGTGCTAAGTAACACAACCCTGCCAGCCTATTAGAGGGGGAAATGGAAAAGGCTGCAGCCAGTTATTAGGAAGACGGGTGAACAGGAGGTGTCTGCAGGCGCTGGGGCCGTAGCAAACAGATTGCGGATATGAAAGGGCTCGGAGCACCAGTGGCCACCTGGCAGCCCCGGGCACAGGGACGATCCAGGCCGGAGAGGAGGGGTTTGGAGGGTCCACAGGGATTTTTCTTTTTAAAGGGAGCTAACCTGAAAGTAAGATTTTCTTTTCTTACACTCAGGAAAACTGGGTTTTTACCTTCTCTGTCTCACACGCTGACAAACGAAAGTCTTTATTTTTTAGTTTGAGTCCACTACCGGGGTCAGAAAGAGCAGAACAGAGTGACTCATGGCATCCAACCGACCAAAGAGTTTTGCTTTTAGGAAAAATGAAGCCACCACACTTCTGTGAAGAGGGCCAGGCACAGGAGTTAAGGGGGCGCTGGCTCTCAGGCTCCTGTGAGCACAGGGTTGGCCCCCGAGAGGCAGGGCCTCCTTAACTTTTGTGCCTGCCTCACCCTAGTTGGACTGAAGAGTCATCTCAGTAGGACGGAAGGAAGGCAGCCTGGTAGACACACTGAAGGCTCTTTTGTGAAAATGAACTCAAAGAAGTAGCGGGCTTCCCACGTCCTATTATATCTCAGAACTCAAGTGACAGGGATAAATGCGAGTCCCCCTGACACCTTCAGGTAGTCAGGCACCCGCTCCATCGCCTCATCAGAAGCAGGCGCTTAGGAAGCTTTGGGAAGCCCCTCTGGGCTGAGGAAGGGGGCGTCTTGCTGTTGAAACCCCTCTGCCTTGCTCGGCACTCCCCGTACACGCGGAACAGCTGAGCAATGTCCTCCCTAACCTCTGCTTTTCTGAAAACGTCTCGCGGTCACCTTTTAGCCTTTTGCAGCCCCTTTCACCTTTCCTTATCAAACCCATTTTCCTTTACTCATTGAGAGTGTCGGTTTCTAGAGTTTCCATCCAGTCACACACCCCACAGAGGGGTATGAGTAAACCTCGAGTCTTCAAAAAAAGGAAAAGGAAAATCATGGTCTCAAAGCCAGAGGTGACGCCTTCTGCATGGGCCCCCTGATCGACAACACCACACGTGTTGGGGTTCACTGTCCCAGGAGAGGGGTCGCCTGGAGGAAGCCAGCTGCAGGCTGGTGCAGTGGTCGGCAAACTCATTAGTCAACAGAGCCAAATACCAACAGGACAACGATTGACATTTCTTTTGAGAGCCAAATTTTTTAAACTTAAACTTCTTCTAATGCCACTTCTTCAAAATAGACTCGCCCAGGCCGAAAACCGACTTCTGCACATGGGCCATGAAGTTTCAATCGCACTGTACGTGCGTGCCCGCACGTGGTATTTTGTGGAAGAGCCACACTCAAGGAGCCAAAGAGCCGCATGTGGCTCGTGAACCAAGGTTTGCCGACCACTGGACTGTGGGTGGCTCTGAGGAGGCCTGCCATGCCCACACTCTCACTAGACGCTACCGAACCCTATCAGATCCGGACCGACTTTCAGGGACCTGAGCGTGAGTTGTGAGAAGAGGAACACCGCAGTGAGCAGAAATGGGAAGAGGCTCCGAGAAGCAAGTCAATGGAAGGCGTGAAGGCGTGGAGGTTGGGAGGCAGTGAAACCCTCGGGTCGGCAGCGTCTGGGAGGTAGAGGGAAGGAGGAGGAGAGAGGCTGGATGGCAGTGACAGAGGAACGGAAGCAGGAAGTGGGGCCTGAGCGGGGCCGGGCAGCTGACTCGGTTGCGGTTGCCTGTGACCATCGTGGTCCTTTCTCCAGGCAGCAGCAGCAGCACGGTTTTCCTGGGAGCACGTCACCTCCTGCTGTCAGTCGCTTTGTGGAGGGAGCGGCTCTACAGGAGCTCCAGCTCCGGGACCGCCCATCAGAGCGTCACGTCACCTGGCCGCAGGGACTGGGCCCACACCTGGTCAGTGCGCGCCAGTGGAGCGGGCGTCCCGACTGGGACCGTGACTCTGCAAAGAGGAGCTGTTTCCGCTGCACTTGGGAAGCGGAGGGTGCCAGGAACCACCCCGGGGGAACGTCAGCCCCAAGGTGAAGTCCACCCGCGGACCAGCCGAGCCTCTACCTGCGGCCTCTCTGATGCAGCGGGGCCGTCACCACGGGCACCTGCCGAGGGAGCGCCGCCAGGCACTTGCTGCCGAGGACAATGGCATAATTGGGTCCAGCGTGGAAGGACCAGCCCTCGTTATTTCTGGCATATACTACACGGACCTAACACAATGCTCGGGAAGGCAGGAGCGTGGGATACAATTGCTTCCTGGCCGGTGAGAGTTATTATCAGGACCCGACGCACTCATTATCACCCAGCGGAGTCCCCTCGCGGAGTCGCAGGGCGAAGTCACAGGGTTTGAAAAGTGCCCTTGAAAATTCCTTCGGAAGCTGCCGCATGGGAGAGAGCGGCCCCCGAGTCCAATACGTCTAGATCTTCCTCGCTTCCGGACAAATCGCTGCTCTGTCCGCAAGGCACCACCTGGGCCGTGGGGTTACCGGTGGGAGAACCCTCTCTACCTGCCAGAGTGGGGAGCTCAGACCACGAAGCCACGTGGTGCCTGAGACTCGCTGAGAGAATGACAGATGTCTGACGCCCACGTCGGCCTTCCAGGGCCGCCGCTCAGTGCGTGGACACCCAGACATTGCCTCCTGCACTGCTGTATTATTGTGCTGCCTCTTTAGCTTGTTTTTATTTTATTTTATTTTTTGGCCTGAGTGCGTATGGCCAAACTCACTTAGGCAAATGCACACATGACTGTTTGGCTGTAATACTGCCAATACGGGCTATTTTCACCATCAAATTGCATACAATGCAAATCAGCACCCCAATATCACCTGCCGGGTAAGGCCATCTGGAAAATACACTTGGATTGTCTTTCCCCCGACAAGTTGGGACAGCTTAAAGGAGGCATTTTCAGAAAGTCAACTCCAGGGCAATTCTAAAATCCGCCTGATTCTTCACAATGTAACAGTTTAGCCATGCGGAGTTTTGGCTTTCCCCAGGAAAGGAAGAGTTGAGGATAGCACTAGCACAGGTCTCATTTCCTCCGGGACCCCACTGACCTGGCAGAGCGAGCGGTTTCGAGGAGCCCCGCCCAAGGGGAAGCAGGGTAGTGAACATGCCCACCATGGAGACTCACTGGAAATGAGGGTGTCCTCAGAGGGCCTGCCTTCACCTCAAAGGAGGAGGCTTGACTCAGCACCCTCTTTACACTCTGAACCCAGACAGGATGGAGACTCCGTATGACTTGAGAGGGCCCAGGAGGACCTAGAAAAATTGAGACCACAGCCCTGGCCGGATGGCTCAGTTAGTTGGAGCGTTGTCCCGGGCACTGGAAGGTCATGTGTTGGAAGGTCATGGACTCGGTCAGGACACATATGTAGGTTTCGGGTTCCATCTCCAGTCAGGGCATGTATGGGAGCCAACCAATGTGATGTTTCTCTCTCACATTGATGTTTCTCTCTCCCTTCCTCTCTCTCTACAATCAATTAAAAAAAAAAAAGTTGAGACCACAGAGGAGGGGTGGGGGGTGGGGTTGAGGTAGAAAGGAAGGAGTGTGAATAAGGAGTGAAAGTTACTGAAGGCAAATATTCCAGGCAACTTTCTGGAGCGACACTGGGGGGATTAGAGGGCGGGACGGCGAGTAGAGCCAAGAACCATCCTTAAAAGATCAGAAATAACCTGCCAGAAGGCATGGGACCCTATTAACCATTGGTTCTGAGTCTCCCTACGCCTCCTTCCTCCAAAAGGTAACAGACAAATAAGATGGTTGAGTTCAGCGTCTGAGTCAGATTCACCTGGATGCACATCTTGACTTTGTCACCTGGTAGTTGTATGCCCTGCGACAAGTTATCTCCCTTCTCTCTGCCTCAATTTCCTCATCAATGAAGATGATATAATACTACCTTGGAGGATCATGAGACATGATGGATGAAAAGTGCCCAGCACACAGAAAATGTGCAGTAAACATTAGTTGCTGCTCTGATACTGTCTTTCCCATCCCTAACTCTCTATGCAGTGCCTGCGATAGCTGGTGATTGACAAAGCACCATTCTCCTCTGGGCATCCCAAGGCCACATGGAATGCTCAGGATGTCCCGTTGAGCTTGCAGGTGCTTACAGCCAGCAGAAATTAATTCACATTCTAGATTTGTCAATTGCCATCGGCGTCAGAGTCCTGATCAGGAAAGACCTTGAGCAAATTAAGGAAAACATTCAATGTCAAAAAGTGGATTTGAATCTTCACCAAAGTGGGCTCTTATTCAAATGAAAGAGTATAAAATGTGAAACTTCTTAGAATGATCTCTCGGAATAATCAGGTGAAAGCTTTGGTCCTTTTTACATTCCAGAGAGAAATGACAAGAAATGGGCCTTGCCAAGGACCCCAAATCCACCACCAGAAAGAAAACATCTAGAATGTCTTCATAGTAGCTCTGTCACACACAAACTTGTTGAAAAGTGGTTACACACACCTTACACATTTCCTATTTCCATTGAGGGTGGGTTTCCCCAGTGTTCACCCCACGGGGGTGGAGGGGTGACTTAAACTCTGTTGGTTGTTTTAGAAGAACAAAAGGACACCCTTAGGTGATGAGAATATCACATCTATTTTCTGCTGAATTACCCAATGAACTGTCGTTTGCCATCTCCCGCCTTTGCATAAGGAGATTTAGATTCATGAAGTCACCTACGCGTCTTTGAAAAATAAACTGCTTAGGAAAGTAGCTCTGGTAATATTCATTAGAGTTTTAAACAACTCTCTTTTTTTCCATTTCATCATAGTCATAATTAATTTCGTGGCTCAGGTACATAAAGAGATTTAAAGCGATGTTTATGAAATGAATTAGCCTCTCCCTCATCTTATTTAGAGTTCTCCATTGTGAATAGACTCAGATTGTAATGGGGAGGCAATTTATGAGAACGCTCTCTGGTGTCCTTGATTCTGTATCCTCTAGAGGGTTTATTATTTAGTTCTTTTCCTCCCTTGGGGCCAGAAGTCAGGCCATGTGGCTGAAAGACAGCAGCTTTGGGATATTTTGATGGGGCTAGGGAGGAGTGAGGCGGGTAGAAAGGACTGGAGTGGGGTGCATCCCTGGCTTATCAGTATGTAGCAGGCATAGCATGAATGGGGTGCAAATATAATCTTTATAGTTCCCCGTGTGTGAGGCCACATGCAATCCCGCTCAGCCCTGGAATGGGGCGGGGAGACCTGGTTCTAGTCCTGCCTCTGCTCTGGAAAAATCACATACTCCCCGTGGCCTCCAAATGTCTCAGAGGTAAAATCAGGAGGTTGGAACAGAGAACTCTAAGGTGCCTTCCAGCTATGAAGTCCCACAATTTTCTGATGTATCAATTGTACAACTATTCACTTGGCTACTCTTTATTTCCACTTGTCTTTGGGGTTTAAGTAGACATACACAGAGATCTTGGAAATGATGTCTCTTTACCTGTATTGGGCCATGTCATGATCAACAGGAAAAAAAAGACTCGAGCTCATAACTAGAACTCTCTGTGTGATGATATGATAGCTGTGAGTCACGTGTGACTATCTCATTTAACGTTATTCTTCCATTACATGCACACCATTTTAAGAGCTCCACGGCCACGTGGGCTAGTGGCCACAGGACAGGACAGGACAGATATAGAGTGTTGCCATCACCACAGAAACTTCTGTTGGACAATATTGTAATTAGAAGGAAAATCGCTTCTAAATAAGAGACTAGCTCTTCCTCCTGATCCCAGATTGATAAATTGTGATCTCCAAAGCCATCCCATAAGCAAATAGTCTTCCTTGGGGCAGAATCTAAAGCACCCCAAAGCCCTGCTTACAAATCTCTTCCCCACCAGCTTGTCATGGGGTCTCCCCACCCGCTCTTGCCCACTTCTCTCTTCTCCTCCCACCTGCCAACTTCCCCCTCTCTGCTGATCACTGGTGTCTGGTAACCCTGATGTGATAACACAGGGAAACAGCAGATGGAGAGGAGAAAATGCAGCACTTTCCCTCCATTCAAATGTGCCCTTGGTTATAGGGCATAATATTGTTTGGGGTTAGTTTCAACTAGTCATTTTGAGGTAATTTTAGATGTACAGATGAACTGCTGAAATAGTACAGAGTTCTTGTATACCCCTCATACAGCTTTCCCTAAGTTAATACCTTACATACCCGTGATGCAATTATTAAAACTAAGAAATTAATGTTAGTGCAATTCCAGTAGCTACACTGCAGACTTTGTTTGGATTTCACCAGTTTTTTTCATTCTGTCCTTTTTCTGTAATTCCATTGGCTAGATTGCATTTAGCTGTCGTGCCTCCTTATCTCTTCCAATCAAAGACTCTTCCTCAGTCTTCCCTTGTCTTTCATGACCTTGACACTTCTGAAGAGTGCTGGTCAGTCATTTTGCAGTCTGTTCCTCAGCTTGGCTTTGCCAGATGTTTTCTCATGATTCGCCTGAGCTCCGGCGTCATTGGGAAGACACTCCCGAGGTAACGTAGCCTTCACAGTGCATCAGATCAGGAGGTAAAGACGTCCCTTCGGGCACAGTGACCCTTGTGAATGCACATTCAACAGTGCTGGTTCTTGTGTCTTAGGACTGCGGCCAGTGGTGCCAGGGGTGGGAACGGTAACAGAGCATCCTGGGAGACAGTAGCCATGGGGTCTTCCTTCATTGGATAGGTTCCGTGATGCAATTTGGGCGTATTATTCCTCCTTCTCTCACCCTCCTAGAATTTCTCTGAGATTCCTCTTATCTCTTTTAATGAGTTTCTTTTCTGTTTAAATCAATCACAGTAGGTTTCTGCTGCTTACTACGAAGAATGCTCACAGATGGAGAAATTGGAACCAGAGGTGGTTATAGGAAACAGACCTCGAGGTAATGAGGGAAACCTGGGATTGGTTAGCAGGCCTCGTCGGGGCAGATGGCAGAAAGAAAGTGCAGGGAAAGATGAGGTTCTGTGAGGTCCTATGGCATGGTGGCAAACTGGTTCTCTGACTAAAGTGCTCATGCGTGGTGAGCTTCAGGGGGACGTGTGACTATTGCCAGACCATGGAGGAAGGCTGTGGGGAATGAAAGCTCAAAGGGTGGGTGGGTATCTCTACACGGGATGGACAATTAAAGAATTTTTAAAAAAGAAGCCAGACAAAAAAAAGGGGGGGGGGATTATATACCATATAATTCCATTTATGGAAAATTCTAGAAAATGGAAACTAATCTATAGTGATAGGAAGCAGACCGGTGGTTCCCTGGTGATGGATGAGGGGGTGGAGGAGAGAGAGGGAGGGGTTACAAAGAAACTGGAGGAAACCTTTGAGGGTGATATGTTCATTATCTTGATGGTGGTGATGGTTTCACAGGTATCCAACCTTATCTAAACATGTTCAGCGTAATTTTAGCCAATGATGCCTCAATAAAGCTGTTAAAAGGAAGATGAACTCATGAAAATTAAAAAAAGTAGAATGACACATAACAAAAGACTATTTACATAATTAACTATGTTATGTGTATATGCACACAAAGCAATACACGTTTTGAAAAATATAAGCAAAAATAAACACATCTATACACAATAAACATATGAGAAAGCTGTCTTGTGGGTGAGTGGGAGCTGAGGGGCTGGAACTGGGGTAACAGAATAAAGAAACGAAAGAGGGGAGAGCCCCGTCCACACCAGTGATGGGGAGTGAGGAGCACAATGAACCCTCTCCAGAGAACGTTTTTTTCTCTTTATTGATTATTTTTAAAAGTGTCCTAGGACAAGGTACGTTAGTCTTGATTTCTGAGATTTTTATGAAACTGGTGCAATAATTTTGTCTCCAGAGGGAGGCAGGTTACATTTTAGCACTTTTGGAGGTTGATTTGTGGCTTGTGTGTGTCACATCTCTGAAAATCCTGCTAGAAAACCTGCCAGCAGCAAAAGGCTGCCATTCAATACGGGCATAATTACCTCGATGCTGATCAAACTCCATCACAACGGCTACGCAGGCCCATTGCACAGATGTTCAAGTGCCTTCAAGCTGTGCTTTCAGATGCACACTAATAATTCCTGGCTGCGGTTTCCCTTTAAATAACGCCAACAGTAACCAGAAGACGTGCTGGCAGAGGGGTTTTCATCTATGTAAAACATCGCTTATTTTTAGTTTATTGCAGAAAAGTGTGCGTGGGGGTGGTGGTTAGAAAATAATTAAAAGTGTGTGCTGCCTTATAACATGCTATCTCCACTAACTGAACTTCTAACCTGACATCAATACATTGCATACTGTAACCTGTTTCTCCTGATTATTAACCTTGAGCGTGGCAACCTATAAATCATCCCCGAAACAGCTGGCGTTCAGCGTTGCCCCAAAGGTACATGATTACGATCGTTTTATATATATCTTGGTATGCAGACATGAAAAATTCATTGAAGAGGTTGGTATTGTAAGACTCATTGTAATGAATTTTCTCAAAAACATAGATCATGCTTAAAATAGGTGTCTGCTTATTATAATGCAGCCATTTATATCTTCTTGAATTACCTTGCCCATAGCTCAGCCATTTTCTTAAAGTCAAACACGATGATACCCAAACAGATTTACTGCAGTCACTTTGCACGGCTTAAAAGGAGAAGTTTGCTGCCTTTTTTTTTTTTTTCCCCCTTTTTGTGTCCATGTCTATAGAATCCAAGGGTACAGACTTATTTTCCTAAAAAAAAAAAAAAAGAGGGGGGGATCATTTGGAAGGTCATTCCTTAAAGGCATCCCCATTTACTTGGGTGTGTCAACTATGAACACACAAGCAAAGAAACCCCCAAAAGTGTTACGCTTCTCACAACTCACGGAGGTGCCCCATTCCTCCCTGCAGAAGGGTTCATATCGGTATTGCTCAGGATAATAAGAGTTAGAGCCGGAAGGGTCCCGACTATCACTGTGGTCTTCACCGCTCCAGGAAAGCAGCCCCAGGGAGGCGGTGACCTCCTCGAGGTTACACATGTGGGAAGGAGGGGGTTCCAGATGTGGAGCCATGACTCGGGTTTGTAATAAT
Source organism: Eptesicus fuscus (assembly GCF_027574615.1). Taxonomy (NCBI): domain Eukaryota; kingdom Metazoa; phylum Chordata; class Mammalia; order Chiroptera; family Vespertilionidae; genus Eptesicus; species Eptesicus fuscus. The sequence continues at coordinate 32,745,837 of NC_072491.1, read as the reverse complement.
AACAAAACAATCGCCGGGAGAGTGCTTTCTAGGTGCGGGTACCGTGCAAATGCTTGCACGTGTTCGCCCCTCGAGTCCTCACTGCAGGCTGAGCGGTGAGCCCCGCCATCGCCATCCTCATCCTCACCCTCACCTTCACTCCCACTCTGTATCTAAGGACACAGGCCCGGGGAGGGGGAGCAGCTTGCTGTGGGGCACACGCCTTGTCATGGGTGGAGCAGACTCACCCCGGCCAGTCCACCGCCCCCACGTGAGAGCACCGCCTTTCACCGCGTGGTGGGCTCTTCCTCTTTCCTTTTCTGATGTGGTTGGCCAGACCTGTAAACTGTTACTACAGGTATTCGTTTCAACAATTAAAAGAGAACAACAACAATTAAAAAAATCACCGGGCCTGGGTTTGCTGGGGTTGCTATAATGAAGTGGCACAGACTGGGTGGTTTAAAAACCAAACACTTCTCCTCTCACGGGTCTAGAGGTTGAAGTCCAAGATCAAGGCGTTGACAGGGTTGGTCCTTCTGAGGCCTTCCTGCTTGTCCGGGAGAAGCCATCGTCTTCTCCCCGTGTCTTCACACGGTCCTCTCTCTGCCTGTCCGTGACCTCCTCTCTTCTTATCAGGGCAGCAGTCAGATTGAGTTAGGGCCCACCCCCAGACCTTATTGTACCCTAATTACCTCTTTGAGGGCCCTGCCTCCAAACAGTCTCCTTCTGGGGCCCTGGGGAATACACTTCAGCTTGTAACACAGGGTCTGCCTTTTTTCCAGTGGAAAACCCACACAGGAAAACATCTGATTACAAACCAATAGGCCCAACTCTTGTAGGTGTACAAATCCTCACTCTTTACCGGGTGTGAGCTGCTAAACCAGCAAAGCCTGTCTCTGTGTCCCTTTAAAACAAGCTTTGGAAAAGAAGAGCTGGTTCCTGGCAAAGAACTTGCTTGCCTTTCATTCCCCCTTGGAGGCTGGGACCTGGTCCACTGCCCACCTGTGTCTGGCACGGCTGGAGTCTGCCGCATCCTGACTGCTGACCCGAGGTGCTGCTGCAGGGGTCCCAGCCCCCAAGCCTGAGCAGCGTGGATGCAAAGTATGCGGGGGACCTTTTACATAAGAAAGCGGGATTCCGACTCCTGAAGGCAAGCCCTTTCACCTCGGCTGCTTCCTCATAAGGACAGCCAGCTGAGGCAGCTTTCCAGGATCTGTTTTATTATATTTAATTTGATTTTTATACCATGAGGGTGGTCCTGAGCTCACTGGGGCGAAGGGAGGGATGACTAAGGTGCCATCTGCCATCTGGCAGGGGTGGGCACACCTGTGTGTCCAGGAACCTGGGTTAGCTTGGCAGGGAAGCCATTCAGGTGCCGGGGCCAGCTTCCAGACAGGGAGAAAAGGACTCATGTCTGTCTTCTGGCCTTGCCTGCGGTCCGAGGAGAGAGGCCGCGAGATGCACTAGGTTGCCCTGAGTTCCCATCGGCCTCGATGCTGATGAATGAGAAAATAATTCACCCCAGTGAAAGCAAACACACGCACACGAGAGTGGGGCAGATACAATGGGGACAACCGTCCCTGTGGTGCCATCGTCTGCAGGGGCAGCCTGCACAGTAGCTGCCATTGTAACCCGTTTATTCGGTGCCAGTGCTGCCCAGCCATTCCACAGGCGTTACCCCATTCAGTCTTCAGAGCAGGCCTGTGTGGAAGGCGCTCTCACCAGGCCCACTGTGTGCAGGAGGAGAAGGAGGCAGTCATGACTGCCGGCGGGGACACGATGGAGACAGGAGTCCTCTGTGCCTTTGGGGGGAGACTCTCAGTTTAACTGCAAACTGGGTTTTCCTCCTCAGGGACTGGTCTTTCTTCAGTTTTCCATTTCCAAGTGGCTTAAATGCAATCGCAAATGTAAAGCACAGCAGAGGGAAGGGGGTCAGTAACATGGTAGGAAGTATGTCAGGTGTCACACGGGTCCTAGACTTCAGGTGGTCACTTCACCAAGAATGTAAGTATCGAATCACTATATTGTACACCTAAAACTAATATAACATTGTAAGGCGACTGTAATTGAAAATTAATTTATTAAAATTGTTTTTAACAATTGACCTGGCCGGTGTGACTCAGTGGTTAGAGTCAGCCCACAGACCGGTTTGGTTGCTGGTCAAGGGTACGTACCTGGGTTGCAGGGTCCATCCCCAGCCCTAGTTGGGGTGTGTGTGGGAGGCAACCAATCAGTGTTTCTTTCTCTCTCCCCTTCCCTCCCTCCCTTCCACTCTTTCTAAAATTCAATGAAAAAAATATCACATAACAACAACAACAATTTGGAAGAAAAAAAAAGCAATCCCAAATCAACTCAAATCTAATGTTCTGGCTCTCTCTCACTACTCTCTCAAAGAGGGAGTCATAGATACTTTGAGGACCCAATGAAACTTAGGGACCCTCTTTCCAGAAACACACACATACACACACACACACACACACACACTCACACACACACACACACACACACACAGAGTTGTGCCTCCAACTTCAGAGGACGGGGCCTACCTTCACCTTCCTTCCTCTAAGCCCATCCCCAGACCCAGGTTAAGAATCCTTTCTTAAAAGCAGGATGTTCCAAAAAGAAGGCCATTGCCCCTTCCTGAATCTTAAAATCAAATGACAGGGGAATGATACATTTTTACTGAAACCGAGTACAACCACAAAAAAGATTAGAGTGCATGACGGGGAGAAAGAATATGTTGCATTTTGTGAAGTTTTGAAAAAATTCTTATCTGAACGTGCATGTGTACGAGGTCCCAGAGCACCTGTCTCTGGTGCTGGAGAGCCAGCGCCCCAGCCAGCCTCCCGCCCCCGCCCCCGCCCCCGCCTCCAGGCCCGGCTGCGCTCGCCTCAACTGAGAACTCCTTGTTTCCAGGACCGCACCAGCCTTACTTCCGTGACTGTTCCTTGCAGACCGGATCACCCAGCCACTTCCGGGGGCTTGTCACTGCCCTCGGCTGGGCCACGCCCTGGGAGCCCCTTGCATGGTTTACACGGAGTGTCACACCAAGGATGTGGCAGATTCGCGCTTTCTAACCCTCACACGACACTACCAGGAAGGCGTTCTCATGAGTAGCATGATGACTACTCCAGGCTGACAAGCGAGGAAGGGGAGGCTGAGAGAGGAAGGCGCTCTGGTGTGCAGGGCTGCCCAGTGTGCGGTGCAGCTGCCCGCCGGGTGTGAGAGTGCGGTAGAAAGATCTCTGGGTCTCGAGTGCAGACGTGCCTGCAAGACCCCACCAAGCCCCTTGCTAGCCTTGGATTGCGGGACCTTAATATCTTTAATGTCTACACTTGCGGTTTCAAAGCTCCATCACCTGAGATAACGCATGCAAAATGTCTTGAAATCTGTAAATTGCAGGCAGAAATGTTATTTATACAAACTATGTCAGCAACATGCTAAGGCCCCTTGAGATTAAAAGCCCTGACTCCAGCCTGGCTGGTATGGCTCAGTGGTTGAGCATTGACCTATGAACCTGGAGGTCATTGTTCGATTCCAGGTCAGGGCACATGCCCGGGTTGCGGGCTCGATCCTCAGTGTAGGGCGTGCAGGAGGCAGCCGATCAATGATTCTCTCTCATCATGGATGTTTCTATCTCTTTCTCCCTCTCCCTTCCTCTCTGAAATCAATAAAAATATATTAAAAACAATGACAGCCCTGACTCCATTCTCGGGCCCCTACCCCTAGCCCCCCATACCCTCCAGCCACAACAAAATATGTGCCAACTGACCGCTGCTTAAGGACAAGTTCCCTTTCTCTAGTGAACTTAACAGAACGTGTCCTTAACAGACACTCCATGGCATTTGTCCTTGAGAGAGAGGAGGCTTCGTGTAGAAAAGGCCCAAAGCACGACGTGTCTGCCTCGAGCCCCTCGAGCAAGGTGCCCAGCCGCAGGAGGACACGGCCTCTGGACGCTGGCAGCGGGGCTGCTCTCCTCGGCCATCGCTGCCATCATCTTCAGGTCCCTGTTGGTGGCACCTTCCAGAGAAGTGGCATCATGGCCGGCTCATGCAGGGGAGGCTGCCGTGTCAGTCATGTAACTGAAGCTTCTTGTCCTTTTTTTCGGGCGATGATTCAGACGCCTCGCCTTCAGGTGAAAGGAGGTGAGCTTAAGCCGTGCGTGCTCTGGATGAGGGCGTCAGGGGCAGGGAGCTAAAATTGCCTGCAGCGGAGGACAAACCAATCACATTCCCTGCCCTCTCCCAGATCTGTGGGCTCAGAACCTTCTAAATTATTCAATGCATTTAGCTGCACGGACAACCAACTGGCCGGGATCCCTTGTCCCGGTCACGGCTATTCAAGCTCTAAGTCTGCCTACAGCCTCGAGTCACGGTGGTTTCGGTGTCTCCTTGGGGGCGGGGAGCGGCATCGTGCTCTGCATGGTCCCCGAGAAGAAAGGGGCCGCACCAACAGCGTCTCAGCTCTTCGGGCACCTGCCCAGGGCAGCCTGGCACTGGCCCTCAATCTGCTTCGCTGCCAGGCCAACCACAAATAAAACAGCCAACTGCTGAGAGCCGGCTCTCTGACAGGCAGATGGCCGAGCACAGGCGTGCCTGCAGCAGGTCAGCTGAAGACGGCTTTTCCGCCTTGTAGCCACTGGAGCTCCAAGAACAAGGAGAAACAACAAGCGAGTCTCAGAGTTGCCTTTCTTCTTGCAAAAATTGTCCACCTTGGCCTCTCGGTTCCTTCCCACCTTTCACAGGTCAGCCTTGTTTTGCTCATTCAGCCTGCTCCCAGACCACATTAAAAAATAAATAATAAAAAACATAAACACCAAGAGTTTTTGTTTCCTTGACATCATAAACAGGTCTCAGATTTTTGCAGTAATTATCCCCAACAATTGATACTTAGACCGGTCTGGGGTTGAAATGTAAAATTTCTGCTCTAATTGCCTTCTCCCTCCCCCACCCCCGCTGGATGCTCAAGGCCAATGGAATTCTTTTCTCACATTTCTCGTGGGGGCCGAGGGGCAGGGCCAAGCACCTGGCTTCTGTCTTAGGACGCGCAGGTTCTACACAAAATGGGCCTCCAAAGAAAAGGGGCTTTAGGATTGGCTTGTAACTTTCCCCTGTAGAGAGTAAGGGGGAAAGGAAGGGTTTTTAATGGTTTTATGTGACCCTTCGGGCTATTCGGAGTCTGCCAGCTGCTCCTCAGGAGCTAGCCATGGCTCTGGCCGCAGGAACCAGGAGCTGAGAGGCAGGCCAGCCTCGTCTGGGGAGAACAATGCCTCCGCAGTCACACACAAGGGCGCCTCTCACTTTCCAGGAACCCGTACAATCAGGTGGACAGGATCCTGGAGGTGCCGCGCAGGGCCCCTGAATATCTGCTGGGGCTGCCTCTCAGGCCACTCAGAAACTCAGGGCTCATTCACCAGCCAAACCCTCCAGAACAGGCTTCGATGCCACACACAGGGACTTACTAGATGATCAGTTGCAGAGGTGATGTCATAAAATCAGCATGGATGGAAAGCATGCTCCTAAATGGCTTTTTTTTTTATTTTTTAAACTTGAACATCTTTCAGTCATCCTTCACTAGTACTTGTTTCTTGTAGCATGAGATTCTGGAACCTTCTGGTTTGTTCTTCCTCAGATCATCACATCAGTTGTTATTAAAAGAGTTTGTAGCTTATTCTATTTTAGGTTTTGGGGTTTTTTGCTTAAGACTGTATGTAGATCTGAATTAATGGGAATGGTAGGTTTATACTTTAGACACATAGTCACAACTACACACAGCCCCCACCGGACAAGTCTACGTTTTCCTTCTCTCCTCCCCGTCTCACCACGGGGCCTTGGGCAAGTGACCCCGCCTCACCACGG